>NW_026576531.1:0-52500 GCF_028641065.1 Leucoraja erinaceus | reverse complement strand
GGAGTAAGCCATTTAGAACGGAGATGAGGAAACACTTTTTCACCCAGAGAGTTGTGAGTCTGTGGAATTCTCTGCAGTGGAGGCTGGTTCTCTGGATGCTTTCAAGAGAGAGCTAGATAGGGCTCTTAAAGATAGCGGAGTCAGAGGATATGGGGAGAAGGCAGGAACGGGGTACTGATTGTGGATGATCAGCCCTGATCACATTGAATGGCGGTGCTGGCTCGATGGGCTGAATGGCCTACTCCTGCACCTATTGTCTATTGTGAGAGGGGTAACTGTTTCACACAGAGGGTGACGGGTGTATGAAAAGAGCTGCCAGAGGAGGCAGTTGAGGCTGAAATTATTAGAACATTTACAATAATTTTGGACAGGTACACGGATAGGACAGGTTTTAGAGGGATGTGGGGCACATGGAAGGCACCTTGGTTAGCATGGGCACTGGGCCAAAGTGAGAGCAGGTGGGACTAGTGGAGATGGGGCATGTTGGTCGGCATGGACAAGCTGGGCTGAAGGGCCTGTTTCCGTGCTGTGTGAACCATGACTCTGTAGAAACATCCAGTGCAACTGGACAGGTGCACGGGTAGACAGAGTTAAGAGATACAGCTCGGCCGGTCGAGTCCACGTTGACCAGCGATCACCAGCTCACACTAGTTCCATCTTATCCCCACTTGGTCAAGGCAGCTGCAAAACTTCAGTGGAGGTAAGGAACCAGTCAGGGTGGACTTTCATTCCCACAACACAGCGTATCAGTGCAGGCTGTTTGTTCAAGCAGCCGGTGAAAGATGTGAACACATCTGCTGCTGGCCTCAAAGGAAAGAGTGTTTTAAAGTCAACAGTCCTAATATTAATACATACTTGGATCTGTGAAGGGGAAGCTGGGGGGGAGGGGAGAGATGGTGGTACTGACTATGTGTACATTAGCAGTTAAAGCGGTATCATTGGTTATAATTAGAATAAGGTGAGAGTCATAGAGTCATACAGCACGGAAACAGGCCCTTCAGCCCATCGAGTCCGCTCCGACCAGTGATCCCCGCATACTAACACTATCCTACACACACTAGGAGCAATTTACAATTATACCAAGCCAATTAACCTACAAACCTGCACGTCTTTGGAGTGCGGGAGGAAACCGGAGCGCCCGGAGAAAACCCACGAGGGTCACTGGAGAGAACGTAGAAACTCCACACAGACAGCACCCGTAGTCGGGATGGATCCCGGGTCTTGGTGTCACGGCAGGGACACATACACGTCCTGACGTGTGTGTGCGTGTCCGTGTATTTGTGTGGTGAGGAACGTAGCGGTGGGCAGCGGGAATGTTTGATTGAATTCCAGCGTTTAGGGATATATTTTTAAACGTGAAGTAAGAGTGTGGAATGTGGAGGGGCTGCCAGGCTGGAGTCAGCGAGCAGGTGGATTCTGTCTGTGAATAATGGAAACTTTATTTAGTTAATGACACAAACTTCCTTCCTCTCCTTCGAGGCTGTGATTTGCAGCCGTGCATTTTTACTCTGTTATTCAGCACAAACTCTGCTCTGAAACCCGGCAGACTGAAGTCCCAAAATCACAAATCACCCTGAACTACCTCAGCGGCAGCCCGAGACCTTCACTCATCAACATCAGTCGACTCTGAGCCTTGGAACCAGATGGAGATTGGGCCCTCTTGTGCATTCATCAGGCTTTCAGTTGTAGAGGTACAGCATGGAAACAGGCTCTTCATCCCACTGGGCCCATGCCAACCAGAAATCTTCCTGTACGAACATGAGCCCACACACACTGGGCCCATGCCAACCAGCGATCACCCTGTACGAACATGAGCCCACACACACTGGGCCCATGCCAACCAGCGATCACCCTGTATACTAACATGAGCCCACACACACTGGGTCCATGCCAACCAGCGATCATCCTGTACGAACATGAGCCCACACACACTGGGCCCATACCAACCAGCGATCACCCTGTGTACTAACATGCGCCCACACACACTGGGCCCATGCCAACCAGCGATCACCCTGTACGAACATGAGCCCACACACACTGGGTCCATGCCAACCAGCGATCACCCTGTATACTAACATGAGCCCACACACACTGGGCCCATACCAACCAGCGATCACCCTGTGTACTAACATGAGCCCACACACACTGGGCCCATGCCAACCAGCGATCACCCTGTATACTAACATGAGCCCACCCACACTGGGTCCATGCCAACCAGCGATCACCCTGTATACTCACAAGAGCCCACCCACACTGGGTCCATGCCAACCAGCGATCACCCTGTACTAACATGAGCCCACACACACTGGGCCCATGCCAACCAGCGATCACCCTGTATACTAACATGAGCCCACCCACACTGGGTCCATGCCAACCAGAAATCTTCCTGTACGAACATGAGCCCACACACACTGGGCCCATGCCAACCAGCGATCACCCTGTGTACTAACACAAGCCCACACACACTGGGCCCATGCCAACCAGCGATCACCCTGTATACTAACATGAGCCCACCCACACTGGGTCCATGCCAACCAGCGATCACCCTGTATACTAACATGAGCCCACCCACACTGGGTCCATGCCAACCAGCGATCACCCTGTATACTAACATGAGCCCACCCACACTGGGTCCATGCCAACCAGAAATCTTCCTGTACGAACATGAGCCCACACACACTGGGCCCATGCCAACCAGCGATCACCCTGTGTACTAACACATGCTCACACACACTGGGCCCATGCCAACCAGCGATCACCCTGTGTACTAACACATGCTCACACACACTGGGCCCATGCCAACCAGCGATCACCCTGTGTACTAACATGAGCCCACACACACTGGGCCCATGCCAACCAGCGATCACCCTGTGTACTAACATGAGCTCACACACATTTACAAGTTTACCAAAGCCAATTCACCTACAAACCTGCGCGTCTTCGGAGTGTTGGAGGAAACCGGAGCACCCGGAGAAAACCCACGCGGTCACAGGGAGAACGTACAAACTCCGTACAGACAGCACCCTTAGTCAGGATGGAACCCTCTGGCGCTGTAACTTTTCCCACCGCATCACCGTGCCGGGCGTTTTAATTCCTGCTGACTCCAGCAGACCAGTTCTTGACCATTAGGTTGATGAAGGTTCCTTTGAACTTGGATTCCTGATCAACGAGTAAAAGTGCTGAATGAATTTGATGCAAAACAGGAAACTCATGGAGGGGAAACTTAATGAATCTCATTCATCACAACTTAAATCCCATCCGTAACTTGGCCTGCTAAGAGGTATTCCTTTCATTTTCCAGGATTAGAACATAGTTCGTAGAACAGTACAGCACAGGAACAGGCCCTTCGGCCCACGATGTCCGTGCCGAACATGATGCCGTTAAACTAGTCACATGATCCATATCCCTCCATTCCCTGCATATCCATGTGCCTGTCAAAAAGCCTGTGAAACACCACTATCGTATTAGCCTCCACCACCACCCCTGGCAGCGTGTTCCAGGCACCCAGTAATCTCTGCGTTTGCCCCTCTTACCTTAAAGCTATGCCCTCTAGCATTTGATTGTTCCATATTGGGAAAAAGGTTGTGACTATCTACCCCATCTATAATTGTCTATTCCCCATCTACGCCTCATATCATTTTATCTACTTCTATCGGGTTCCCGCTCCATATCCAGCATTCCTGAGAAGACAATTCAACACTGTCCAAACTTTCCCTGTAAACTGGGTGATTGGGTGGTTGGATTATAGTTCTTACTGTTGATGCCCTGTTGCTTTTTTGCTGCCAAATGATAAAATCATTTGCGGAGGTTTTCTCCAAGATCTTCGGTTTCCTCACACACTCCAAAGACGTACAGGTTTGTAGGTTAATTGGCTTGGTATAATTCTAAATTGTCCCCAGTGTGTGTTATATAACCATATATAACAATTACAGCATGGAAACAGGCCATCTCGGCCCTACAAGTCCGTGCCGAACACATATTTTTTTTCCCCTTAGTCCCACCTGCCTGCACTCATACCATAACCCTCCATTCCCTTCTCATCCATATGCCTATCCAATTTATTTTTAAATGATACCAATGAACCTGCCTCCACCACTTCCACTGGAAGCCCATTCCACACCGCTACCACTCTCTGAGTAAAGAAGTTCCCCCTCATATTACCCCTAAACTTCTGTCCCTTAATTCTGAAGTCATGTCCTCTTGTTTGGATGGTGTTAGTATGAACGGGTGATCAATGGTCAGCGTGGACTCGATGGGCTGAAGGGCCTGTTTCCACACTGTAGCTCTAAACTAAACAAAACGCCTTAAATGTGTGGCCCAGCCACTGATCTGCTTCCATCTGTCAATGGTTCCCTCGTTACTTATCACATCTTCTTTCCCTCTCCTGTGGTTTAGGAACTGTCCCAGGAACGAATAACTCAAATCCTTCATCCCAGTCCCTTAACATAATAACCGCCCGTGAAATTGATTCATGTGGCTCCTGTTGGCTGCTTTGAGTCGGATCATGGCTGATCGCATCTTGGCTTCAGGTCCTGCCTCGTCACTTTAACCCTTGCCTTCCTTGTTGATATGGGACTGTCATGTGCTGAGAGAATGGAGCAGCTGGGCTTGTACACTCTGGAGTGTAGGATGAGAGGGGATCTCATTGAAACATATAAGATTATTAAGGGCTTGGACAGGCTAGAGGCAGGAAACATATTCCCGATGTTGGGGGAGTCCAGAACCACGGGCCACAGTTTAAGAATAAGGAGTAAGCCATTTAGAACAGAGACGAGGAAACACTTTTTCTCACAGAGAGTTGTGAGTCTGTGGAATTCTCTGCCTCAGAGGACAGTGGAGGCAGGTTCTCTGGATGCTTTCTTTTTTTTTTAATAATAATATTTTTTATTAGAAATATCATAATCCAAACCTTGTTTAACGATTACATATTATTAGTATCTAGTGTCTCGGGGTCCCAGCTATACAAATAGCTGGGGTCCTCATTTATCAATTATGTATTAACACTGCCTCTAATTGTTTATTTTAATTTATAGATAGAAAGAGAGAGAAGAAAAAAAAGATAATTAAAGAAAAAATAGAGTAAGTTATCAATAATTCAGCTTAGGAGATACGTCCGTATGTTATAAAACATAATTATTCATCTGATCCTGGATTCAAGCTTCAGTCAGGCTCCTGTGCTGGACCAATCTACCCCTTCAAATCTATATTACTAAAAAGTCTGATCTTGACCGCTTTTGGCTCGCTGTGCTGCGATTTCCGAGAGAACGCCGCCACCTACAGCCGTCATTTTTGGCCACCTCGCTCAGAGCCCCCCTCCCTCTTCCGGGACCAGAGTATTTTTCCCATCGATGACAAATCAGAGAGATATTAATGTTTTTAAATAATTCACCATTCTCTCTGCTGCCCCTGCTGGAGGGAGGGGGAGGGACTATAAAACCAGGAAGTGGTGTGCGTCACTCAGTCTCTGCAAGATGGATGAAGCCAAAGGGTCACGTCTCTCTGAGCTCTGAATAACACTGAACAAATGTCTACTCAACTGCGAGTCCCCTTAATGTGGTTTGAAAATGAAAATATGGTGTGTTGCAGTAAATAGGCACTGCCTGCAAATGGTTGTTTGGGTGCTTTGGCTTGAAGTTGAACGGCACTACTTACTGCAAATGGTGACTTGGGTGCTTTGGCTTGAAGTTGAAAGGCACTACTTACTGCAAATGGTGGCTTGGGTACTTTGGCTTGAAGTTGAAAGGCACTACTTACTGCAAATGATGGCTTGGGTGCTTTGGCTTGAAGTTGAAAGGCACTATTTACTGCAAATGGCAGCTTGGGTGCTTTGGCTTGAAGTTGAAAGGCACTACTTACTGCAAATGGCGGCTTGGGTGCTTTGGCTTGAAGTTGAAAGGCACTACTCACTGCAAATGGCGGCTTGGGTGCTTTGGCTTGAAGTTGAAAGGCACTACTTACTGCAAATGGCGGCTTGGGTGCTTTGGCTTGAAGTTAAAAGGCACTACTGCAAATGCACTTCCTGTTTGCACTGTATATTGATTTTAGATAAAACGCTACCACTTACGGCTGAGATTTTTGGCCATCTTACTCAGTTCCTCTCCGCTGAGCAGGTGCAGAGAATTCTTCTCATCAATTAAAAATAAAAGTGTTATTAGTGTTTTAAAAATGTTGAGAATCTCTCTTCTGTCAATCACGCCATGAAGGCCACACCTTTTCCGGTGGGAGGGGGAGGGGTTATAAAACCCAGAAGTGTGGGTGTGGCTCAGTCTCTGCATGATGGGGGAGGGAGAGGTCACGACTCTGTCTGAGCTGTGAATCAATTGAACACACTGAATGTCTACTGAACTGTAAGTTTGGTGTTTTGTGTGTTTTTATCGTGGTTTCACCCTGCATGAAATGGTATGAAACTGCATTTGAATTTGGTGGCCTTGCACCCTGCTTCAAATGGAATGAAACTGCACTTGAATTTGGTTGACTTGCACCGTGCTTGAAGTGGAATGAAATTGCACTTGAATTTGGCGGCCTTGCATCCTGCTTGAAGTGGTATGAAACTGCACTAGAATTTGGTTGCCTTGCACCCTGCTTGAAGTGGTAATGAAACTGCACTTGAATTCGCAGTTTCCACCCCAAGAACCCATACCAGTGCTCTAGAAAGCCCCCACTGGCAACCAATATTGGAATTGGTGGAGAGGTGGAATATTGCGTCGGGGGACCAGCCCTCCCGTGTGAACATGGGACCCAACGGGTCCCACTTAGTCTAGTAATCTATAAATGGAGACCATGTCCTAGCAAATAATTCTGGTTTATCAATTAAGACAAGTCTAATTTTTTCCAAATGTAAGGTCTCGGACATCTCCATAATCCAAATTTTAATTGTGGGGGTTGTTGGGTTTTTCCAAAATTTTAATACAGGTGCACAACCTTTTATCCGGTGTTCCAGAAACTGAAAAGCTCCGAAAACCGGCCATTTTTTCCAGGTGTCGTCTGCGCACCAAAGCTCGCGTTTGGCGCCAAACCTGACCCAAAACGACCCACGGTCAACCCAGGTCTGTACTACTGTAGCGGCTGCCTCCTCCCTGGAGACCGGGAGACGCTTAAACATCTGTAAATCATTGCTTAAATGTTAGTCAGTTAGTTTGGAGGGCTTTTATGTGAAGGGGGGGGTGAAGGGGTAAACTTTAATTCTTAGTCCCCTACCTGGTCGGAGAGGCGGGGAGCGGTCAATGCCTTACCGGGTCGCCGTGCAGTAAGCTCCGCAGCGCTGTGGCCGTTGGGGCTGCGGGCGGCGCCAGTTGTAGCTCCGACCCCGGCAACTCTACCCCTGGCTGCGAGGCGCTCCAAATCCAGCGCGGCCCGCGGCCGGACGCCCCAGCTCCGCAAATGTCGGGAGTCGGCAGCGTCGCAGCGCTGGGAAACCAGCGGGGAGCGGGCAATGCCTTACCGGGTCGCCGTGCGGCAAGCTCCGGAGCGCTGTGGCCGCCGACACACAACATCGCGGAGCGTCGCTGGATTTGGAGCCGCGCAGCCAGGGGTAGAGTTGCCGGGGTTGGAGCTCCAACCGGCGCCGCCCGCGGCCGGACGGAGCCCCCAACTCCGCGGCTCCAAATCCAGCGACGCTCCGCGATGTTGTGTGTCGGCGGCCACAGCGTTCCGGAGCTTGGGACGTCCGACCGCGGGCGGCGCTGGATTTGGAGCGCCTCGCAGCCAGGGGTAGAGTTGCCGGGGTCGGAGCTCCAACCGGCGCCGCCCGCGGCCGGACGGAGCCCCCAGCTCCGCGAGGTTGGGAGTCGCCGACCAGGTAGGGGACTAAGAATTAAAGTTTCCCCCTTCACCCCGACTCCACCACCACCACATAAAATCCCTCCAAACTAACTGACTAACATTTATGCAATGAGTCTCCCGGTCACCCGGGAGGAGGCAGCAGCTCCAGACTTTTCAAGCCGCCCGCGCTACCTACCTAATCTACGCTAAAAATCTTCCATTCTGAAATCCGAAAATGTCCGAAATCCGACAAGTGTCTGGTCCCAAGGCTTTCGGATAAAAGGTTGTGCACCTGTATTAATATTTTCCCAATTATTATACGATAATCAAGGAAATTTCTTTGGCTTGTTGTAAGTTTTAGGCATTCTTCTGGTATTCCCAAAATTATTAGTTTAAGGTTGGGATCCAGTTGGATATTAACAACTTCGGAAATAATTGTAAAAAATATCCGTCCAGAAATTTTTAATTTTTATACAATTTACAAAAGTTAAATTAACCACTGAATATTGACATTTGTCACATATAGGGGAGATATTATGAAAAATTCTATTTAATTTTGTTTTAGAATAATGCAATCTATGTAGTACTTTAAATTGTATTAAAGAGTGTCTGGCATTAAACGAGCATTGTATATGTTGTAGGCTTTTGTTCCAAATATCTTTCATAAAAGGTTGAGCTAGTTCATTTTCCCATGCTTGTCTATATAATCCCGTCGACAGGATCTCACTGTCTAAAAGGGTATTATAAATGTAAGATATTAATTTAACTGTATTAGGATGTTTATTCAAACATTCAACAATCATCTCTGGCTCTCTAGCTCTATAATCGTGTGTATATAATTTAACATAATCTCTAGGTTATAAATATCTAACTTCTAATAAAATAAAATATTTTAAAAAAATAATCAAATAAATAAATAAATAAATAAATAAATAAATAAATATCTAACAAAATTATTTGAGTGTAATCCATAATTCTGTTGTAACTCCTGAAATCAAAGAAAAATACATTTTCTATAAAGATGTCCCACCTTTTTAATTCCATATTTTTTTCCATTGTACAAAACTTTTATCCAACACAGAAGGTTTAAATGAAGGATTATTTACAATGGGGAGAGAAAGTGATAAATTATCCAATTTTAAAGTCTTTTTTAAATGTTTCCAAATTTGTATACCACTATATTATAGGGTTTTCACAATACGTTTTTTAATTCAGTTTTGTGGGAGCTAACAGAATCGGACCAATTTCAAAACGCAAACAATCTTCCTTTTCCATCTTTAACCAGTTTGGTTGCTGATCCATATCTTCCAACCAAAAGTTCATATTTTTAATATTGACTGCCCAAAAGTAAAATTAAAAAATTGGCAAAACTAATCCTCCATTCGTCATGGATTTACATAAATGTTTTTTACTTATTCTATGATTCTTATAATCCCAAACGAACGTGACAATAGAATCAACTTTTTTAAACAGCACCACCATTCAATGTGATCATGGCTGATCATCCCTAATCAGTACCCCGTTCCTGCCTTCTCCCCATATCCCTTGACTCCGCTATCTTTAAGAGCTTTATCTAGCTCTCTCCTGAAAACATCCAGAGAACCGGCCTCCACCGCCCTCTGAGGCAGAGAATTCCACAGACTCACAACTCTCTGTGTGAAAAAGTGTTTCCTCGTCTCCGTTCTAAATGGCTTACTCCTTATTCTTTTTCTGGTTGGCTGCCAGTGACTATAGAGCAGCAAAGTGTGGAGTCATGCATTTTGGTCGTAGGAATAACAGCGTAGACTGTTTTCTAAATGGGGAAATCAAAGATGCAAAGCGACTGGTGCAGGATTCCCAAAAAGTTAATCTAAGTTGAATCGGTTGTAAGGAAGACAAATGCAATGTTAACATTTATTTCAAAAGGAATAGAATACAAAAACATGGATGTAACAGTTGTTGGAGACATGCCAAATTTGCTGAGAAGAATGAGCAAATAATCCAAGGTCTTCTACAGATGGACCATAGAGAGCAGACTGATGGGATGCATCACAGCTTGGTTTGGGAACAGCCCTGCCCAAGACCACAAGAGTTGTAGATGTAGCCCAGTCCATCGCACACACCACACTCCCCACCATTGTAGATGTAGCCCAGTCCATCACACAGATCACACTCCCCACCATTGTAGATGTAGCCCAGTCCATCACACAGATCACACTCTCCACCATTGTAGATGTAGCCCAGTCCATCACACACACCACACTCCCCACCATTGTAGATGTAGCCCAGTCCATCACACAGACCACACTCCCCACCATTGACTCCATCTACACTTCACGCTGCCCCAGAATATCGGCCAACACAATCAACGATTTGTCCCACATTCTTCCTTCTTCTCCCAACTCCTGCAAGGCAGGTGGTACAGAGGTGCTGATCTAAGGAGGGCCATGACCCAAAACATCAACTATCCACATTCTCCAGGACGTTTCCCGACTTGCTGGGTTACTCCAGCAATTGTGTCTTTCTTTAGAAGGTACAGAAGCTTGAAAGCGCGCACCACCAGACTCAGGAACAGCTTCTTCCCCTCTGTTATCAGGCTTCTGAACGGCCCTTCCATAAGCTTGGGTACTGTCCGATTCACCTCGACCCCATTGCGGACATTGGACTTTGTCTCTGGAACTGATGTGCTACAATGTTGAGAACTATATTCTGCACTCTGTATCTTCCCCTTTGCTCTACCTAGTGTACGAGTTTGAACTGACTGTATCTATGTATGTAACATGATCTATTTGGATAGCATACAAAAGAAAGCTTTTAGTGCACCAAATGCGCAGGTGGGACTAGTGTAGAGGTACATGGTCCAGGTGGGACAAGTGTAGAGGTCTCCAGTCCAGGTGGGACTAATGTAGAGATATCTGGTCCAGGTGGGACTAGAGTAGAGGTATCTGGTCCAGGTGGGACTAGAGTAGAGGTATCTGGTCCAGATGGGACTAGTGTAGAGGAGGTATCTGGTCCAGGTGGGACTACTGTAGAGGTATCTGGTCCAGATGGGACTAGTGTAGAGATATCTGGTCCAGGTGGGACTAGAGTAGAGGTATCTGGTCCAGGTGGGACTACTGTAGAGGTATCTGGTCCAGATGGGACTAGTGTAGAGGAGGTATCTGGTCCAGGTGGGACTAGAGTAGAGGAGGTATCTGGTCCAGGTGGGACTACTGTAGAGGTATCTGGTCCAGGTGGGACTAGTGTAGAGGAGATATCTGGTCCAGGTGGGACTAGTGTACAGAAAGTATCCAGTCCAGATGGGACTAGTGTAGAGATATCTGGTCCAGGTGGGACTAGAGTAGAGGAGGTATCTGGTCCAGGTGGGACTACTGTAGAGGTATCTGGTCCAGGTGGGACTAGTGTAGAGGAGGTATCTGGTCCAGGTGGGACTAGTGTACAGAAGGTATCCAGTCAAGGTGGGACTAGTGTAGAGGAGATATCTGGACCACACGGGCAAGTAGGGCCGAAGGGCCTGTCTCTGTACTGTACCAGTTCTAATGCTGGAGACTGCAGTATGTGTGAACGACACAGATTGTCAGGTCAGGGAGTTTCCCTGCCACAATGCAGCCACTTAGGCAGAAGCCAGGAAAGGAAACGCTTGCTTGCATTAGTTACGGTGTATGCTCTTGCCCCCCCCCCCCCCCCCCCGTGCCCAAGAGGGGGGGTGATGTTTCCTCAGCCATCAGTAACACCTCATGAACAGGTCCCAGCGGGCGGGCGGGCGTCTACAATGGCATGTCCAGGCCGTGCATGACTAACGTGGTGAATGTTTTAGTGTGGAGGGACGGGGCAATGAGAAGCACATGTGGCCTCTAAAGCTGCAAGCTGTGAAAACTCACATCCCTAATGATGGAAGGTCAGTGACTGGCCCTGTGGCCACACTCACACACACAGGCCACAGTGACAGCCAGCCACGCTGACCACGTGCCGCTGGAAGATCAAAGTCCAACCCCTGCAAACACTGCAGCTCAATAGAAGCACGACACACACACACACACACACTGGGAACTGCAGACTGTTGATGGCTTTCATTCCCATGGCCCAGGAGAACGACCCCTCACGCAACACACTTGTGTTAACTCGTGACAAAATAAACACACACAGAAAATTACATTCATGTGTAGGAAGCAACTGCAGATGCTGGTCTACACCGAAGATAGATACAGAGTGCTGGATGAATGAGCGGGTCAGGCAGCATCTGTGGAGAACATGGATAGGTGACCTTATGGTGAACATTGAGAGGGGATCTTATAGAAACTTACAAAATTCTTAAGGGGTTGGACAGGCTAGATGCAGGAAGATTGTTCCCGATGTTGGGAAGTCCAGGACAAGCTTAAGGATAAGGGGGAAATCCTTTAAAACCGAGATGAGAAGAATTTTTTTCACACAGAGAGTGGTGAATCTCTGTAACTCTCTGCCACAGAGGGTAGTCGAGGCCAGTTCATTGGCTATATTTAAGAGGGAGTTAGATGTGGCCCTTGTGGCTAAGGGGATCAGGGGGGTATGGAGAGAAGGCAGGTACAGGATACTGAGTTGGATGATCAGCCATGATCATATTGAATGGCGGTGCAGGCTCGAAGGGCCGAATGGCCTACTACTGCACCTAATTTCTATGTTTCTATTTCTATGTTTCTATGTGACGTATTGGGTCTGGACCCTTCTTCAGGCTGATAGTGGAGGGAGGGGGGAAAGAAAACTGGGAGAGAGGATGTACAGCCAAACGCTGGGGGTAATAGGCGAACACAGGTGAGGGGGAGGGGGGGAGGGTTAGGCAGGTGGTTGTAACAAATGAGGAAGGATTAGTTAGCGACCTTGTTGTGCAGAGCCCCTTGGGCAACAGTGACCATAATATGGTGGAATTCCACTTTGGTGGCAAGAACAAGAAGACAGAATATGTTCTGAATGGTGTCAGATTAGGAAAAGGGGAGGTGCAACGAGACCTGGGTGTGCTTGTACATCAGTTACTGAAAGTAAGCATTCCCCTCCTTTGAGTAGTTGAACTGGTCACTGTAATAAACACTGACATCATCAGCTGGTCCAAGGCAGTAGAAACATAGAAACATAGACAATAGGTTCAGGAGGAGGCCATTCGGCCCTTCGAGCCAGCACCGCCATTCATTGTGATCATGGCTGATCGTCCCCAATCAATAACCCATGCCAGCCTTCTCCCCATATCTCTTGACTCCACTAGCCCCTAGAGCTCTATCTAACTCGCTCTTAAATCCATCCAGTGATTTGGCCTCCACTGCCCTCTGTGGCAGGGAATTCCATAAATTCACAACTCTCTGAGTGAAAACATTTTTTCTCACCTCAGTCTTAAATGGCCTCTACTTTATTCTAAGACTGTGGCCCCTGGTTCTGGACTCGCCCAACATTGGGGAACATTTTTCCTGCATCTAGCTTGTCGAGTTCATTTATAATTTATATGTTTCTATGAGATCCCCCTCATCCTTCTAAACTCCAGTAGCTGTGGAGAGAAACAGCTCACGTTTTAGGTCAAAGAAGCATAGACGCTGATCATTCCACAGTGCTTATACTGCCTCTAGCGTTTAGAATTTTGGACTTTAGAGATACAGCGCAGAAACTGATCCTTCAATCCACTGAGTCCGTGCCAACCAGCGACAGCTCCGTACACTCGCATTATCCTATACACTCGGGCCAATTTACAATTTTACTGCATCCTACAAACCTGTACGTCTTTGGAGTGTGGGAGGAAACCGGAGCACCCGCAGAAAACCCATGTAGGTCACGGGGAGAAGGTACAAACTCCGTACAGAGAGCACCCGTGGTCAGGATTGAACCCGGGTCTCTGGCGCTGTGAGGCAGCAACTCTACCCTGTGCCACCATGACGCCTTGAATGTCGGGACTTCCAGAAACAATTGAAACACTTCATTCCTAAAGAACGGCACTCATGAAAATAGAACAATCACCTACAAACACAACGAGAATATCTATTGTCACTGGACGCCACTGATGCAGCATGAAACTATTGTCCCCATTATACACAGGATGTTTGCCATCACTCTTGTATACCTTTGTGGAGAAAAGTGTGGGTTTAAATTTAGTGCTATCCATGGGAACTGGTTCGTTCACGGCCCGTCATATAAATCATCGTCCTCTCAGCGGCGTGTAATCGGCAGGAAGTTGTAGACGCTGCCCGCTAATACTGGAAGAGGATTGAACACGGTGGGAACGTTGCAAACATCTGCCCCGATGAACAATTCCCACTCGTAAACCACGGAAGCCTCAGATCCCAGCACACGATGGATGGTCCCGAGAACGGTCCTGGCTGTCCCACACGGCACTGTCGGTCACTCTCCACTCGATTGCCAGCGTGGGACTCTCACTCCCTCACATGCCTCCAGACATTTCACAAATAACCTCATAAGCGATAGGAACAGAATTATGCCATCCGGCCCATCGCCGAATGATGGACATTCAATCCGCCATTCATTCATGGCTGATCTATCTCTCCCTCCTAACCCCATTCTCCTGCCTTCTCCCCATAACCCCTGACACCCGCACTAA
Source organism: Leucoraja erinaceus (assembly GCF_028641065.1). Lineage (NCBI taxonomy): Eukaryota > Metazoa > Chordata > Chondrichthyes > Rajiformes > Rajidae > Leucoraja > Leucoraja erinaceus. The sequence goes on along the minus strand of NW_026576531.1, from coordinate 38,189 downwards.
TCAAGAATCTATCTATCTCTGCCTTAAAAATATCTACTGACGGCCTCCACAGCCTTATGTGGCAATTAATTCCACAGATTCACCACCCTCTGAATAAAGAAATTCCTCCTCATCTCCTTCCAAAGGAATGTCCTTATATTCTGAGGTGATGACCTCTAGACTCTCCCACTAGTGGAAACATCCTCTCCACATCCACTCTATCCAGACCTGTGTTAATGTTAGCTGAGCAAAAGTCAATGATATATCAAGATGTAATGTCTCAAACTCGCCAGGTCTAGAGGGTGCGAGCTACAGGGAGAGGTTGAGTAGGCTGGGACTCTATTCCTTGGAGCGCAGGAGGATGAGGGGTGATCTTATAGAGGTGTATAAAATCATGAGAGGAATAGGTTGAGTGAATGCACAGAGTCTCTTGCCCAGAGCAGGGGAATCGAGGACCAGAGGACATAGGTTTAAGGTGAAGGGGAAAAGATAGGAACATGAGGGGTAGCTTTTTCACACAAACGGTGGTGGGTGTATGGAACAAGCTGCCAGAGGAGGTAGTTGAGGAAGGGTCTATCGTAATGTTTAAGAAACATTTAGACAGTTACATAGATAGGACAGGTTTAAAGGGATATGGACCAAACGCAGGCAGGTGGGACTAGTGTGGAATGAATATGTTGGTCGGCATGGACAGGTTGGACTCTGATACAGAGTTATACATTCTGTGAAGAATATCAATATGCGACATTTGGGGCTGGGACCCTTCTTTGGAAATGTCTGAAGAAGGGTCCTGACCTGATACATCATCTATCCATGTTATTCCAGCACCTTGTGTCTTTTTTTAATCAGTGGACAATAGACAATAGGTGCAGGAGTAGGCCATTTGGCCCTTCGAGCCAGCACTGCCATTCACTGTGATCATGTCTGATCATCCCCAATCAGTACCCAGTTCCTGCCTTTTCCCCATATCCCCTGACTCCTCTATCTTTAAGAGCCTTATCTAACTCTTGCTTGAAAGCATCCAGAGAACTGTCCTCCACCACCCTCTGAGGCAGAGAATTCCACAGACTCACAACTCTCTGTGAGAAAAAGTGTTTCCTCGTCTCTGTTGTAAAAGGCTTACTCCTTATTCTTAAACTGTGGCCCCTGGTTCTGGACTCCCACAACATCGGGAACATGTTTCCTGCCTTTAACGTGTCCAAACCCTTAACAATCTTATATGTTTCAGTATGAGGTTGCCTCTCATCCTTCTAAACTCCAGAGTGTACAAGCCCAGATGCTCCATTCTCTCAGCATACGACAGTCCCGCCATCCCGGGGATCAACCTTGTGAATATTGACTGGTTATGTTATTAGCTACAAGGAAACGTTGGACAAATGTTGGATTGGTTATTCTGGAATATTGGAGATTGTGGGAGACAGTTTGAAGTGTATAAGAGGCATCGATAAGGTAGACAGTCTGAACCTTTCTCCCTGGGTGGAGGTCAAATACCTGGAGGACATAGTTTAAGGTGAGAGGGGCAAAGTTGAAAGGAGATGGGTGGGACTTTTTGAAGCTGGTGGGTGCCTGGAACACGCTGCCAGGGGTGGTGGTGGAGGCAGATATAATAGTGGTGTTTAAGAGGCTTTTAGATAGGCACATGGATATGTAGGGAATGGAGGGATATGGATCACATGCAGGCAGAGATCAGTTTAACTTGGCAACTTGTCCAGCACAGACAATGGTTCAATGGTTATTGTCAGTAGACAAAAGTGCTGGAGAAACTCAGCGGGTGCAGCAGCATCTCTGGGCCGAAATCGGCCCGAAACGTCGCCTATTTCCTTCGCTCCATAGATGCTGCTGCACCCGCTGAGTTTCTCCAGCACTTTTGTCTACCTTCTATTTTCCAGCATCTGCAGTTCCTTCGTAAACAATGGCTATTGTCACATGTGCCAAGGTACAGAGAAACCTTTTGTTTTAAACTCAACCCTGTAAAACCATACTCTCCATGATACAACCAGACCTGAGCACAAGAGTGCAAGGATTGGTGCAGCAGTAGAGACCTGGCTTCCACCCTGACTACAGGTGTTGTCTGTACAGTGTTAGTACGTTCTCCCCGTGACCTGTGTTGGTTTTCTCCAAGATCATCAGTTTTCTCCCACACTCAAAAGACTGACCTGCGCTGGTTTGTAGGTTAATTGGCTTGGAATAAATGTTTTAGGGTCATTTTTAGGGTAAATTTAGTGTAAAAAATAGTAGATTTCACTCAGGTAATACACAAAGAATCGCCACAATCGCGGCATCTTGTAGCGAAGATGTGGCATATGGAGTTTAATCAAGAGAGTCAATTTAATTGTCATTTGGACCCCTGGAGGTCCAAACGAAATGCCGTTTCTGCAGCCATACATTACACACAAATAGACCCCAGACACAACATAATTACATTTTACATAAACATCCATCACATAGCTGTGATGGAAGGCCAAAAAAACTTATCTCTCCACTGCACTCCCCCCCCCCCCCCCCCCCCCCCCGATGTCAGAGTCAAAGTCATAGCCCCCGGCTGGCGATGGCGATTGTCCCGCGGCCATTAAAGCCACGCCGGGTGGTGCAAGATCGCACACCGGGTCTTGGTGTTGGAGCCCCCGGTGTGCGCTCGCAGAGTCCGCGTCCATTCCAGCCGCGCGGGGCAGTGGTGTTAGGCCCCGCTCCAGGAGCTCTTCAACCCCGCAACTCGGGCGGGAGAAGTCGCCGTTGCAGGAGCCCCGAAAAGCGGTCTCCCTCCAGGGAGCCGCGGGCTCCCGGCGCCGCCGTCCACAGACCTGTCGTTGGAGCCTCCGACTCTCCAGTAGCAGCAGCAGCAGCAGCAGCAGCGGCAGCAGCAGCAGCGCTCCTCCACCGCTCCACCCGCTCCGGACTCGGCCAGCTCCGCGACGGCAACGGTGAGTCGGCACCAGAGTCCCCGGCTTCTTCCCGTTGGAGGCCGCTCCTCGTTGCGGCCTCAACGACACCTGAGACCCGACGAGAAAAGGTCGGGTCTCCAGTGCAGGGAGAGATTCAAAAAGTTTCCCCCTCCGAGCTAGTATCATGGGTTGTGGGGTTTTTAATTATACAAATACTTTTTTTTTTTTTTAAATATTTTTATTAGAAGTAGACATATTATAAAGTATAGTTACATATTATAGTAAAAAGACTTTTCACATACATCAATCATACATTGTTAAAGTTTTCAATTATCAATTACTTCTGCTTCTAGTATTTTTATTTTTTATAGAAAGAGAGAGAAAGAGAGGGTAGAAAGTTACAAATTTAAAAAAAAACAGAGAACCGGAAGAGGTGGAATGGGTTGCCTATAATACGTCAATGGAGATAGGTTCGTAGATTATAAAATATAGCTTTTCATCTAATCCTGAGTTCAAGTTTCAGTTGGGTCCTCGTGCTGTGCCAATCTATCCCTTCAGATAGTTAATGCATGGAGCCCAGATTTTATCGAAAAGATCTTGTTTGTCCATTAAGACGAGTCTAATTCTTTCTAAGTATAGGGTCTCCGACATTTACGTAATTCACATTTTAATTGTGGGGGTTGTAGGGCCTTTCCAAAATTTTAATATTAATTTTTATACAATTTTTATACAATTATACAAATACTTTTATTCAAAACATAAAAAATAAACACACAGAGTATTAACACAAAGACTGCCTGTGTTGACAGTGTACAAACAAACGATCATCGGATTAATATAACTTTATCAACATACACTCGCCTTCCCGCGGCGACCAGCGTTCACGGACGGCCAACAGAGTCCCCGTGGACACCGCGTGCGTGTGCCCTCTCCAGGGACACGGGGGCACGGACATAACCCCGGTAAAAGGGTCCGGCAGCCCACCACGGTGCAGCCGGCGCCTACCCGCTGCCTGGACCCGCGTATGGCCATCTTGGCCAGGCCCAGGAGCAGACGGACAGGGAGACACCCCCCCCACCCCTCCCGACCCCCTCCCCGTTGAGTTTTGGGGGGTTGAATGGAAGGGAAGAGTGTACAGTATTCATTGTAACCGTATGAAGCAGAGAGAGTGTAGATGGGGTACACTGTGCACTGTGACTTGTGCAGACAGACAGGTTGATGTGTAGCTCCGTGGTATCACCACTCCTGGTCTGTGATCACACCCCCAGATTCAGGGACAGTTTCTTCCCAGCTCTGCTCAGGCAACTGAATCGTCCTATCAACAACTAGAGAGCGGTCCTGACCTGCCATATACTTATTGGAGACCCTTAGACTACCTTCAATGAGACCTTACTGGAGTTTATCTTGCACTAAAAGATTTAGTAGGAATCCGAGGGGTAACTTTTTCACACAAAGTGTGGTGGGTGTATGGAACTAGCTGCCGGAGGAGGTAGTTGAGGATGGGACTATCCCATCGTTTAAGAAACAGTTAGACAGGTACATGGATAGGACAGGTTTGGAGGGATATGGACCAAGCGCAGGCAGGTGGGACTAGTGTAGCTGGGACATGTTGGCTGGTTTGCGCAGGATGGGCTGAAGGGCCTGCTTCCACGTTGAATGACTATGAGTCGAAAAAAAAATCCCCATTATGGGCTCCACACTGTATCACTCCACACTGTATCACTCTATGACTCCAAACATTATTCCCATTATCCTGTATCTGTACACTGTGGACGGCTCGATTGTGATCATGTGTAATCATTCCGCTGACTGGAGAGCACGCAACAACAAAGCGTTACATTGTACCTCGGCACACGTGACAATAAACTAGACTGAACTAAACTCAACTCACCTCTCACCAACTCGAGAGCGGTCCAAACCTACCATCTACCTCATTAGAGACTATCTTTGATCGGACTTTACTGGATTTATCTTGCACTCAATGTTATTCACATTATTCCCTTGATCCTGTATCTGTAGAATGTTGACAGCATGATTATTATCTGTGGGATTCATTGCCACAGATGGCTGTGGAGGCCAAGTCAATGGGTATTTTTAAGGCTGAGGTTGACAGATTCTTGATTAGTGCGGGTGTCAGGGGTTATGGGGAGAAGGCAGGAGAATGGGGTTGAGAGGGAGAGATAGATCAGCCATGATTGAATGGCGGAGTGGACTTGATGGGCCAGATGGCCTAATTCTGCGCCTATCACATAGGAACTTATGAATAGTCTTTCCCCTGACTAGATAGCATGCAACAAATAAGCTTTTCACCGCACTAGGGTACACGTGACAATAAACTGAACCTAACTGAGGGCCTAATGCAATAATTTGCATGTGTTATTAACGCAGGTGAAGGTGCCACAGCTGACCTGACCCCAGCAAGGCTGGAGTTGCAGACGGCATGAGAGCGCTTTCAGTGAGTGCTCGATATCCCCATCTGGAAATAATGCAGCAATAGTCAAAACAATTGTACAGTTCTATTCTTAGCCCTGCTTACACATCTTGTATTGCACGTTGTAGACAGAAGCTGCAGCCACCAGGAACATATCAGTCTGCTGAAATGTCAAACTGTACATTGATGTAAGTCGTGCAAGCATTCTCCACCCAATAATTGTGTCCAGATGCAGGCTCATTATCCCGATGCCAAGCCACACGCATTATTATCATTAGGTGGTAGATTTGGACATTGCGTTTCCTGAAGTCTTCAGGTAAACAGCTGTGATAAATATATAGTAGATAAAAGTACAATAGGTGGAGCAAAGGGGAAGATACAGAGTGCAGAATCTAGCATTGTAACGCATCAGTTCCACAGACAAAGTCCAATGTCCACAATGGGGTAGAGGTGAATCGGACAGTACCCTAGCTTATGGAAGGACCGTTCAGAAGCCTGATAACAGAGGGGAAGAAGCTGTTCCTGAGTCTGGTGGTGCGCGCTTTCAAGCTTCTGTACCTTCTGCCGGACGGGAGCGGGGAGAAGAAGGAATGACCGGGGTGGGATGTGGGGAGTAATTCAGCAGCTCAATGTTCTCCACAGATGGTCATTGGAGACACTTGGCCTATCTTTAATCGGATTTTGTCTTCCACTAAACGTTATTCCCTTTATCCTGTATCTGTACACAGTGGACGGCTCAATTGTAATCATGTGTTGTCTTTCCGCTGACTGGTTAGCACGCAACAAAAGCTTTTCACTGTACCTCAGTACACGTGACAATAAACTGAACTGAACTAAAGATGCTGCCTGATCCGCTGAGTTACTCCAGCACTTTATGCTTTTTTCGACATAGACTCATGCAACGAGGAAGCAGGCCCTTCAGCCCATCCTGCGCACACCGACCAACATGTCCCAGCTGCACTAATCCCACCTGCCTGCATTTGGCCCATATACTTCTAAACTTTTCCTATCTATCGACAATAAACAATAGGTGCAGGAGGAGGCCATTCAGCCCTTCGAGACAGCACCACCATTCAATGTGATCATGGCTGATCATCCCCAAACAGTATCCCGTTCCTGCCTTCTCCCCATATCCCTTGACTCCACTAACTTTAAGAGCACTAGCTAACTCTCTTGAAAGTATCCAGAAAACCGGCAGAGAATTCCACAGACATCTAAATGTTTCTTGAACATTGCGACAGAACCTTCCTCCACGACCTCCTCCGGCAGCTCGTCCCACACACCCACCCCCATCAACAGCACGCTTTTCACTGGACCTCGGCACACGTGACATGGTGAACTAAACTATGCTGAAGATGCTGCCTGTCCTGCTGAGTTCCTCCAGTACTTTGAGCCTCTCTTGTACAATCCAGCAACTGCAGTTCCCTGCATCTCCTCTAGCGTCTTGCATTTGAGTTCATTGTATGTTGTTGAAGGAGGAACTAGATTGCCGCCTGGATATTTGGCCCATTCTGGCCGATGCTCATTGTGACGGGAACTGCTGACAAACTGGGTCAATGAACTTCCAGACGAAGTCTCTGCAATTTGCCAAAACTAGCAGAATAAAATTACCGGTTAAAATAGGGAATGAATGCACCGAGCAACAAAAGGCCGAGACATATCATTGTGGGTATTCAACCTCTCTCCAGCGTTTACAAATAGAAGTTGGCATTCACTACCTTGTCCCAGTAAATATACATTTGATCAGCGCAAATTAATAGACAATAGGTGCAGGAGTAGGCCATTCGGCCCCTTGAGCCAGCACCGCCATTCAATGTGATCATGGCTGATCATCCCCAATCAGTACCCCGTTCCTGCCTTCTCTCCATATCCCCTGACTCCGCTATCTTTAAGAGCTCTATCTGGCTCTCTCTTGAAAGTATCCAGAGAGTAATCCGTTCAGCACCTGAAGAGGTACGTCTGGCATCTGCATCTCCTTCATCGGCCCTCGCACCCTGGACCAGGGTGAGGGAGAGCGCCTCATCTCCACGCTGGCAGGCCAACAATGGTGTTCACATCGACCAGCCAAGCTCCACAAACTGCTGACGTTCCTGGGATGCAACTTTAACAGCTGACCAGCAATGGGAAACTTGAGCAAAATGATGGCTCAGCACAAATTACACAATGAAAGAGATCAAAGAGTGACCATTGATCGGTAGACAATAGACAATAGGTGCGGGAGTAGGCAATTCGGCCCTTCGAGCCAGCACCACCATTCAATGTGATCATGGCTGATCATCCCCAATCAGTACCCCGTTCCTGCCTTCTCCCCATATCCCCTGACTCAGCTTTCTTTAAGAGCCCTATCTAGCTCTCTCTTGAAAGCATCCAGATAACCAGCCTCCACCGCCCTCTGGGTCAGCGAATTCCACAGACTCACCACTCTCTGTGAGAAAAAGTGTTTCCTCATCTCCGTTCTAAATGGCTTACCCCTTATTCTTAAACTGTGGCCCCTGGTTCTGGACTCCCCCAACATCGGGAACATGTTTACTTCCTCTAGTGTGTCCAAACCCTTAACAATCTTATATGTTTCAATAAGATTCCCTCTCATCCTTCTAAACTCCAGTGTACAAACCCAGCCACTCCATTCTCTCAGCATATGACACCATCCCGGGAATTAACCTTGTAAACCTACGCTGCACTCCCTCAATAGCAAGAATGTCCTTCCTAAAATTAGGGGACCAAAACTGCACACAATACTCCAGGTGTGGTCTCACTAGGCCCCTGTACAACTGCAGAAGGAACTCAGGTACACAAAATTGCTGGAGAAACTCAGCGGGTGCAGCAGCATCTATGGAGCGAAGGGAATAGACAACGTTTTGGGCCGAAACCCTTCTTCAGACGGACCTCTTTGCTCCTATACTCAACTCCTCTTGTTAAATGTGAGTAGAGTAAAGATACTGGATTCAGCAGATTAGTCAGCCTGAGTGATGAGAATCAGAATCGCAGCACGAAACAGGCCCTTTGGCCCAACCTGTCCATGCTGACCAAGATGCCCCCATCTAAACTAGTCCCACCTGCCCAGGTTTGACCCATATTCCTCAACCTGTCCTATCCAACAAAAGATTTTCACTGTACCTCAGTACACGTGACAATAAATTAAACTAACCTATCCATGTACCTGTCTAAATGTCTTCCACCTATAGCTTCCTCTGGCAGCTCCTTCCAGATATAAACTACCCTCTGAGTGGAAGGAGTTGTCTGTGAGGTCCCTCTTAAATCTCTACGCTCGCACTTGGAAACTGATGCCCTCTAGTTGTAGAATCCTCTACCCTGGGGAAGAGACGGTGAGCGTTCACTTTATCCGTGCCAATTTATGCGCAGAGTTTGTGAACCGTGGTTCGTCGGCCTGCCTGGCCTTACAGTAATTTCCAAGCTGAGATTCCGTGGAAATTTGTGAAGACATACGCAATGGTGAAAAAATGCTGGTGTTTATTCAGTATTCGCCATGATTACATCACGTTGCAAATGCTTTCCAGATATTTAAGTATTTTCAGGAGTGGTTACAGTGGATGTTTTTGGCTGTCAGGCCAGAGGTTCTCTCTCAGAAGCTCATAACTTGTGAAGTTTCTGGCAGAATTTCACGGTAGTTTTGTGCAGACAATTCCACAATTCCCACCTGCCGCAATAAGGAAATGGCCGTAAATACCCCAGGCAGGCTGGTGCGCTGTATTCACACGAACTCACAATTTGATACAGTCTCCTTAGCATTGATGTCATCGAGTGATACAGCACGGAAACAGGCCCTTCAGCCCAACCTGCCCTCCCCAACGTGGAGCGGCCTCCAACAGGAATGACCTGGGGCTCCAGTTGTGGAGCTGCGGTCCTACTCACCGTCGCGGGGCTGGCCGAGTCCAGAGTGGGTTTAGCTGTGGAGGAGCGCTGCTGCCGCCCGACCCCCAGAGATTCGGCGGCTGCAACTGCAGGTCTGGCGGACGGCAACACCGGGAGCCCGCGGGTCCCTGGAGGGAGACCGCTTTTCGGGGCTTCCGCGACAGCGACTTCTCCCGCCCGAGTTGCGGGGTTGGAGAGCTCCTGGAGCGGGGCCTTACAGCACCGCCCGGCGCGGCTTGGAATGATCGCGGGATTTTGCAAGCACCCGCCGGGGGCTCCAACATCAAGACCCGGTGTGCGACCTTGCATCACCCGGCGTGGCTTTAATGGCTGCGGGACAATCGCCATCGCCAGCCGGGGGCTTTGACATTTGACTCTGACATCGGGGGGGAGTGCAGTGGAGAGATAATTTTTTTTGCCTTCCATCACAGCGATGTGATGGATGTTTGTGTAAATTGTGTTGTGTCTCGGGTCTATTTCGTTTTGTAATGTATTGCTGCAGAAACGACATTTCGTTTGGACCTCAACGGGGTCCAAGTGACAAATAAATTGTATTGTGTATTGTGTATTGTGTATGCCCCATCTACACTAGTCCCACTTGCCTGCGTTTAGCCCATGTCCTTCTAAACCTTCTAAACCTATTAAATCTTTCTCCTCTCACCTTAAACCTATGTCCTCTGGTTTTTGATCCCCCTACTCGGGGAGAAATAATATGTATTCATCCCATCTTAAGACTTTAGAGATATAGTGTGGAAATAGGCCCCTCGGCCCACCGAGTCCACGCCGACCAGCGATCAACCCGTGCACTAGCACTTTCCTTTACATTAGACAATATTCGGATGCCAATTAATCTACAAACCTGCACGTCTATGGAGTGTGGGAGGAAACCGGAGCACCCGGAGAAAACCCACGTGGCCACAGGGGGAACGTACAAACTCCGTACAGACAGCACCCGTAGTCAGGATTGAACCTGGTTCTCTACCGCTGCACCACCGTGCTGCCCGAATTCTAGTTGCCTCGTGATTTTGTCCATCTCTTTAAGATCACGCATCATCCTCCTGTGCTCCAAGGAATAAAGTCCCTTCCTACTCAACCTCTCCCTATAACTCAGGCCCTCGAGTCCTGGCAACATCCTCCTAAATCTTCATTCCAACATTTCCAGCTGAATCACATTCTTCTCATGACAGGGCAACCAAAAGTGAACACAATATCCCAAGTGTGGCCTCACCAACATCTTCTATAACTGCAACATAGAAACATAGAAACATAGAAATTAGGTGCAGGAGTAGGCCATTTGGCCCTTCGAGCCTGCACCGCCATTCAATATGATCATGGCTGATCATCCAACTCAGTATCCCGTACCTGCCTTCTCTCCATACCCTCTGATCCCCTTAGCCACAAGGGCCACATCTAACTCCCTCTTAAATATAGCCAATGAACTGGCCTCGACTACCCTCTGTGGCAGAGGGTTCCAGAGATTCACCACTCTCTGTGCGAAAAAAGTTCCTCTCATCTCAGTTTTAAAGGATTTCCCATTTATCCTCAAGCTGTGACCCCTTGTCCTGGACTTCCCCAACATCGGGAGCAATCTTCCTGCATCTAGCCTGTCCAACCCCCTAAGAATTTTGTAAGTTTCGATAAGATCCCCTCTCAATCTCCTAAATTCTAGAGAACATGACCTCCCAACCTCTATACTCAGGGCAGGGTGACCAAAAATGAACACAATATTCCATGTGCGGCCTCACCAACGTCTTGTACAGCTGTAGAATGCCTTGTCATGGTGCACAATGGCATAGCTGCTAAAGTAGATGCCTCAAAGCTCCAGGGTCCCCAGTTCAATCTGGGCTCTGGTGCTGTCTGTGCGGAGTCTGCACGAGCCCTTTGCTCCGGATTCCTCCTCCATCCCAAACAAAAACAGACGTGGGTATAACGTGGCTTCAGCCATGGCAGGGAGTGACAGAGGAACTGGCACAGGTTTTGAGGAGATTAACTTGGGATTAGTGTGGGATTTGTGTCAATTGGTGTTTGTGGTCTATCTTTCCCTCTCAACCATATTCTGGAATCCATTGCCACTGACAGCTGTGGAGGCCAAGTCAATGGGTGCTTTTAAAGCAGAGATTGACAGGTTCGTGATTAGTACGGGTGTCAGGGGTTATGGGGAGAAGGCAGGAGAATGGGGTTAGGAGGGAGAGATAGATCAGCCAGGATTGAATGGCGGAGAAGACTTGATGGGCGGAATGGCCTAATTCTACTCGTGTGGTTTATGATCTTAGAGTTGTAAAATGGGCGTAGTTTAAATGGGGCATCTTTACCAGCATGGGCAAGGGTCTATCTCTCTGTTGAATGACTCTAGGACTTTCAATAATACCTCTCTCTGTTAAAACCAGCTTTGCCTCTGTCGGTTGTGCAGCATTTGCACAGAGCGGGCAATGTTACCGCAGGATTTTACCAGCGTTCTGTTGGTGCAGGGTGCTGAGAATGGAGCGTTTGTTCAGCTTTCTGGAACGTCTGGGTGGTTGGTGGTCCTGAAATGGCACTTTCTCCTCAGCCCCAATGAATGATACATCTTGCAGCGATTATTAACGGGCCAGGATTCATGACGCTTGCCTTCAGACCTTTGTTTAGCAGATAGAGAAAGTGCTGTGGCCAGAAGTATCATTATTATGTGGTTGGAATGGGTTTTGGTTTCACTCGATGGGTTATAAAGTGGGGAGCTACATTTGCCTCAACACTCAATGTGCTTTTTCAAGTCATTTCATGGAGTCAAACACTGTGCCTGCTTGTACATCATCATCTCTTCAGGGATGTAATGCTGAGGCTCTATAAGGTGCTGGTCAGGCCGCATTTGGAGTATTGTGAACCATTTTGGGCCCCATATCTGAGGAAGGATGTGCTGGCTCTGGAGAGGGTCCAGAGGAGGTTTACAAGAACGATCCCAGGAATGAGTGGGTTAACCTATGATGAGCGTTTGTCGGCACTGGGCCTGTACTCGCTGGAGTTTAGAAGAATGAGGGGGGGACCTCATTGAAACTTACAGAATAGTGAAAGGCTTGGATAGAGTGGATGTGGAGAGGATGTTTCCACTAGTGGGAGAGTCTAGGACTAGAGGTCACAGCCTCAGAATTAAAAGATGTTCCTTTAGGAAGGAGATGAGGGGGAATTTCTTTAGACAGGGGGTGGTGAATCTGTGGAATTCAGTGCCACAGACGGCACCGTAACAAATGGATATTTATAAGGCAGAGACTATTTTTACACTTAATTTAGATAGACCTTGGAAACAGGCCCTTCGACCCACCAAGTCCACACCGACCAGCGATCCCTGCACACTAATACTATCCTACACACACGTTAGGTCGTGTTTGCCGCATGCAGGCGCATGCTGGTGGGACCAGCCCTTTAGGTTGCACTTGCTGCATGGAGTCGCATGCTCGTGGGACATGCCCTTTACTCCAGCACTCTGTGAAGCGTCACCTATCCATGTTCTCCACAGATGCTGCCTGACCCACTGAGTTACTCCAGCACTCTGTGAAACGTCACCTATCCATGTTCTCCACAGATGCTGCCTGACCCACTGAGTTACTCCAGCACTCTGTGAAACGTCACCTATCCATGGTCTCCACAGATGCTGCTTGACCTGTTGAGTCACTCCAGCTCTTTGTACCTTTCCTTAAGAGCATGGTTGTGGTTCTGGCATTTTTCAATCAGACTATTGCTATTCCTCCTACACTGTGATTCATCATTCTTAGTAATTCGTCCAACAACAGTGGGGTTGTCGGTAAACTTGATGATGGAGTTGGCATTTTGTCCGACTACACGGTCATGAGTATAGAGTGAGTACAGCAGGGGGCTGAACACACAGCCTTGAGGTGCCTCTGTGCTGATGATTATCGAGGAGGAAGTGCTGCTGCCAATTCGTACCGATCGAAGACGGCCGATTGTGAAATTCACTTTGCAAAAACAAATATTTATTTCTATTTTTAAACAAATGTTTATAATACGCCAAGATTCAAAGAAAATAAGTTGCCAAGTTTGACTGCAATCTCCTCTGACCCCAGTTACCACATTCCATCCTTAACTGTTGTGGACGCAGACACGACTTCACTCTCACAGACAGCCACCCTCCCCTGCAAGCCAATACTCAACATCATCTTGTAGAAAAAAGGACTGTAGATGCCGGTTAATGCACAAAAGGACACAGAGTGCAGGAGTAGCTCGGCAGTTTACACAGCAGTTTTGTGTTGAGGTGAAAACGTCACCAATCCATGTTCTCCACAGATGCTGCCTGACCCGCTGAGTTACTCCAGCACTCTGTGAAACGTCACCTATCCATGTTCTCCACAGATGCTGCCTGACCCGCTGAGTTACTCCAGCACTCTGTGAAACGTCACCTATCCATGTTCTCCACAGAGATGCTGCCTGACCCCGCTGAGTTACTCCAGCACTCTGTGAAACGTCACCTATCCATGTTCTCCACAGATGCTGCCTGACCCGCTGAGTTACTCCAGCACTCTGTGAAACGTCACCTATCCATGTTCTCCACAGATGCTGCCTGACCCGCTGAGTTACTCCAGCACTCTGTGAAACGTCACCTATCCATGATCTCCAGATATTACCATCATATATTTATCTGTATTATTGTACTTACGGACCTGTAAATCCACAGTAAGTAAGAATGTAGATACAAAATGCTGGAGCCAGTGGATGTAGTGTACCTGGACTTTCAGAAAGCATTTGATAAGGTCCCACATATTGAGATTAGCGGACAAAATTAGGGCACATGGTATTGGGGGTAGAGTGCTGACATGGATAGAAAATTGGTTGGCAGACAGGAAACAAAGAGTATGGATTAACGGGTCCCTTTCAGAATGGCAGGCAGTGACTAGTGGGGTACCGCAAGGCTCGGTGCTGGGACCGCAGCTACTTACAATGTACATCAATGATTTAGATGAAGGGATTCAAAGTAACATTAGCAAATTTGCAGATGACACAAATCTGGGGATGCAGGGTGATTTCGACAGGGTGGGGGAGTGGGCAGATGCATGGCAGATGAAGTTTAATGTGGATAATGTGAGGTCATCCACTTTGGTGACAAAAACAGGAAGGCAGATTATTATGAGAATGGTGTCAAGTTGGGAAAAGGGGAAGTACAATAAGATCTGGGGGTCCTTGTTCATCAGTCACTGAAAATAAGCATTCACGTACAGCAGGCATTGAAGAAAGCAAATGGCCTTCATAACAAGAGGAGTTGAGTATAGGAGCAAACCGGTCCTACTGCAGTTGTACAGGGCCCTAGTGAGACCACACCTGGAGCATTGTGTGCAGTTATGGTCTCCATATTTGAGGAAGGACATTCTTGCTATTGAAGGAGTGCAGCGTAGGTTTACCAGGTTAATTCCCGGGATGGCGGGACTGTCATATGTCGTTAGAATGGAGCAGCTGGGTTTGTACACTCTGGAGTTTAGAAGGATGGGAAGGGATCTTATTGAAACGTATAAGATTAGTAATGGATAGCTGACGTTTCACAGAGGGGTCAGCGGGTCAGGCAGCATCTCTTTTTTGCACCAGTAGTTTTTTTTAATAAGGTCATAAGGAATAGTAGAATGAGGCCATTCGGCCCATCAAGTCTAGTCCACCATTCAATCATGCCTGATCTATCTCTTCTTCCCATCCCCATTCTCCTGCCTTCTCTCCATAATCCCTGACGCTAACCAAGAACCTGCCAATCTCTGCTTTAAAAATATCCACTGCCTTGGCCTCCACATCTGTCTGCAGCAATGAATCCCACAGATTCACCACCCTCTGACAAATGAAATTCCTCCTCATCTCCTTCCTAAAGGTGCATCCTTTAATTCTGAGGCTGTGCCCTCTAGTCCTAGACTCTCCCACTAGTGGAAACATCCTCTCCTCACCCCTATCCAAACCTTTCATTATTTGTCAGTTATTTGTCAACTATCATTTTACAGTTGTAAATACTGGACAATTTTCAACAGTAAGTTTATGAGACAATTAATGTGGAATGAGACAACATCATAAACTGGAGGTTAATAGTGCGGGACTGTTTTTCTGAAGCTTAATGTAATTTGTGTGGAAATGCAATTCACAGTGCATTCAGAAAGCATTCAGACCCCTTCACTCTTTCCACATTTTGTTTGGACACGCTAGAGGCAGGAAACATGTTTCCGATGTTGGGGGAGTCCAGAACTAGGGGCCACAGTTTAAGAATAAGGGGTAAACCATTTAGAACGGAGAAGAGGAAACACTTTTTCACACAGAGAGTGGTGAGTCTGTGGAATTTTGTTATGTTACAGCCTTATTTTTAAATTGAGTAAATTCATTCATTCTATACACAATACCGCATAATAAAAAAGTGAAAACAGGTGTTTGGAAATGTTTGCAAAGTAATTAAAAAGAAAGAACCAATATCACATTTACATAAGTTTTCAGACCCTTCACTCAGTACGTTGTTTTGGTATCTTTGGCAGCGATTACAGCCTCAACTCTTCTTGGGTATGACGCTACAAGCTTGGCACACCTGTATTTGGGTAATTTATCCCATTCTTCTCTGCAGATCCTCTCAAGCTCTGTCAGGTTGGATGGGGAGCGTCGATGCACAGCTATTTTCAGGTCCCTCCAGAGATATTCGATTGGGTTCAAATCCAGGCTCTGGCTGGGCCACTTACGGACATTCACAGACTTATCACAAAGCCACTCCTGCATTGTCTAGGCTGTGTGTTTAGGGTCGTTGTCCTGTTGGAAGGTGAACCTCCGCCCCAGTCTGAGGTCCAGAACGCTCTAGAGCAGGTTTTCATCAAGGATCTCTCTGTACTTTGCTCCGTTCATCTATCCCTCGATCCTGAGTAGTCCCCCAGTTCCTGCCGCTGAAAAACATCCCCACAGCAAGATGCTGCCACCACCATGCTTCACCATAGGTATGGTATTGGCCAGGTGATGAGCGGTGCCTGGTTTCCTCCAGGAGTGACGCTTGGCATTTAGGCCAAAGAGTTCAATCTTGGTTTCATCAGACCAGCAAATCTTGTTTAGGTGCCTTTTGGCAAACACCAAGCGGGCTGTCATGTGCCTTTTACTGAGGAGTGGCTTCCGTCTGGCCACTCTACCATAAAGGCCTGATTGGTGGAGTGCTGCATATATAGTTGTCCTTCTGGAAGGTTCTCCCATCTCCACAGAGGAACTCTGAAGCTCTGTCAGGGTGACCATCGGGTTCTTGGTCACCTCCCTGACCAAGCCCCTTCTCCCCCGATTGCTCAGTTTGGCCCGGTGGCCAGCTCTGAAGAGTCCTGGTGATTTCAAAGTTCTTCCATTTAAGAATGACGGAGGCCACTGTGCTCTTCGGGACCTGCAATGCTGCAGAAATTGTTTTATACCCTTCCCCAGATCAGTGTCTCGGAGGTCTACGGACAATTCCTTCATCTTCATGGCTTGGTTTTTGCTCTGACATGCACTGTCAACTGCGGGACCTTATATAGACATGTAAATGTGATATTTCAGTTATTTCTTTTTAATTACTTTGCAAAAATTTCTAAACACCTATTTTCACTTTTTTATTCTGGCGTATCGTGTATAGATTGATGATTAAAAAAATGAATTTACTCCATTTTAAAATAAGGCTGTAACGTAACAAAATGTGGAAAAAGTGAAGGGGTGTGAATACTTTGTGAATGGACAGTGTATGATCGTTCACTGCTTTGCCACGCCATTGGACAGATTTCACATCAGTAGGTTTCATTTGACAGCGTGTATTTGACAAAACATACGGCATCAACGCAGTATGTCTTAATAGAGTCATACAGCACGGAAGCAGGCCTTTCGGCCCATCTCGTTGATGCCGACCAACATGCCCCATCTACACTTGTCCACCTGCCTGTGTTTGGCCTATTTCCCTCTAAACTTATCCTATCCATGCACAGGCCCGTACGAAGCTTTCCAAAAATGGGGGATGGCATGACAGGATTACAAAAAATATAATGTGAAATAATGTGCACACTGCGCACATTATGAGTGCAAAGCATGAAGTCCCTTGATGCCAGGGTCCAGGGCCCGCATAAGGGCTCTGGAAGCTCTGGGGTTTTAGATGCTCTCTGATGAATTCTGAGCCTTATTTTAGAGCATTTTTGCACCAAATTTATGACCAATATTTCAGAAATTAACAGGAATCTGAGAGGTAGCTTTTTCTCACAAAGGGTGCTGGGTGTATGGAACGAGCTGCCAGAGGAGGTAGTTAAGGCTGACACTATCCTACTGTTTAAGAGACATTTGGACACGTGCATGGATAGGACAGATTTAGATGGATATGGGCCAAACGCGTGTGAATGGGGCTAGTTTACATGTCGGTCGGTGTGGGCAAGTTGGGCTGAAGGGCCTGTTTCCACACTGCATCATTCTATGACTAAAAAGTGAAGAAGAAAAATGATTGTAGATAAGTAGAGCAGATTTGAAAGAGGAGTGAAATGTAAAGGCAGAGAGAGGTTTATGGGTGGAAAGGAACATAGGAAAGGAGGGGGGGAAAGTGGGCTTGGGCAGATGGGTGAAGGGAAAATAGACACAAAGTGCTGGAGTAACTCAGTGGGCCAGGCAGCATCTCCGGAGAACATGAATAGGCGACGTTTCACAGAGTGCTGGGTAACTCAGTGAGTCAGGCAGCATCTCTGGAGATTGTATTTTGGGTCAAGACCGTTCTTCAGTAATATTCATGATGTGCCATGCATAGACATTCCTGAATGTTACCCAAACCATCGTGAGCTACTTTGTTACGGTGCTTGCCCTCTCCTATATTGTCTCTGCTGCCTTGGGTGATGCAGGACAGGACACAAGCTTTGGGACACGGTGTGAAGCTGTTGCAGTCTGTCCCAGCCTAGTAAAAACCAGGATGGAGTGGATGTGGAGAGGATGTTTGCACTAATGGGAGAGTCTAGGACCAGTGGCCACAGCCTCGGAATTAAAATACATTCCTTTAGGAAGGCGATGAGCAGGAATTTCTTAAGTCAGAGGGTGGTGAACTGTGGAATTCATTGCCACAGACAGCTGTGGAGGTCAAGTCAATGGACATTTTTCAAGAGGAGATTGATAGATTCTTGATTGATACGGGTGTCAGAGGTAATGGGGAGAAGGCAGGAGAATGGGTTTGAGAGGGAAAGATAGATAGAGCCATAGAGTGATACAGTGTGGAAACAGGCCCTTCGGCCCTGCATGTCCCATCTACACTAGTCCCACCTGCCCATGTTTGATCCATATCCCTCCGAACCTGTCCTATCCATGTACCTGTCTAACAGTTTCTTAAATGTTGGGATAGTCCCTGCCTCAACTACCTCCTCTGGCAGCTTGTTCCATAAACCCACCACCCTTTGTGTGAAAAACATTCCCCTCAGATTCCTATTAAATCTTTTGCCGTTCACCTTAAACTTATGTCCCCTGCTCCTCGATTCCCCTACTCTGGGCAAAAGACTCAACCATATCTATTCAAATCATAATTTTATACACCTCTATTAGATCATCCCTCATCCTCCTGTGCTCCATGAAATAGAGTCCCAGCCTACTCAACCTCTCCCTATAGCTCTGGCCCTCTAGTCCTGGCAACATCCTCGTAAATCTTCACTGTACCCTTTCCTGTTTGATGACATATTTCCTATAACATGGTGCCCAGAACTGAATACAATACTCTGAATGCGGCCTCACCAACTTCTTATGCAACTACAACATGACCTCCCAACCTCCATACTCAGCCTGACCCGCTGAGTTACTCCAGCACTCTGTGAAACGTCACAGAACAGGGCAAGATTAGCAAGTTTGCTGATGATACATATGTGAGTGCTTTTGCATATAGTGAAGATGGTTGTGAAAGATTGCAGCAGAATCTGGATCAATTAGCCAGGTGGGCAGAGGAATGGTTGATGGTTGCATGGTTCCTTGAAGGTCGTGTCGCAGGTATATCAGGTGGTCAAAAAGTATTTTGGCACTTTGGCACTCATCAGTCAGAGTATTGAGTATAGAAGTTGGGAGGTCATGTTGCAGTTGTATAAGATGTTGGTGAGACCGCATTTAGAATATTGTGTTCAAATCTGGGCACCATGTTATTGGAAAGATGTCAAATTGAAAAGAGTACAGAGATCCCCATCCTGGATCAGTCCAATCAGGGATGTGTCGTCTGCAAACTTTAGAAGCTTGACAGATGTGTCTGTGGTGAGGCGAGAGTAGAGGAGAGGGGAGAGTACGCATCTTGCGGTGCTCCTATGCTGAGCGTTTGCGGGTCCGAGATGTGCTTTCCCGCCTCACATGCTGCTTCCTGTCTGTCAGAAAGCTGATGATCCACCGACAGAGGGGATCAGGCACAGTCAACTCAGAAAGTTTGGAGCATAGTAGCTCTGGCACAATGGTGTTGAATGCAGAGCTAAAGTAAATAAAACAAAATCCTCGCATAGGTTCCCTGACGGTCTAGGTGCTGGAGGATGAAGTGCAGGCCTAGATTGACTGCATCATCCACAGATCTATTGGCCCAATATGCAAAATGCAGAGGGTCCAGCAGAGGGATTGTGATATGTTTCAGCTTGGCCATCACAAGCCTTTCAACGGTCTCCATGACTACAGAGGTCAGTGCGACAAGACCTGCCAGTCATTCAGACCAGTAATCTTACCTTTTTGGGCTTACAGGGACAATAGTGGAGACTTTGAAGCAGGCAGGGACAGTGCATTCTTTGCAGGGAGACTGGTTAAAAAATGAGGTACATTGGGTGTTGATCGGTGTTGGGGGGGGTGGGAAAGGGCCACTCTTTTCATCCTGGACTCTTGCCTTAAGTAGAGTGTGAGGTGGTGAATGGGAGAAGGAGAGGGTGCAGGGTCCATCTTTTGCAGACTGGTGGGGTCTGGCTGTGTTGTTGGGGAGGGGGTACCAAGGGTTATGTCTTGAGATTTACCTGCAGTAAACTCATTCAGGTTGTTCGTCAGCTGACGATTGTCCAAAGAGCAGGAGGCATTTCCTCTTATAGCTGGTGATTTCTTGCATGCCCTTCAAACTGAGGAAGAAGAGTCTCCTCAACTTCTCAAAGTACCTTTCCTTGGCAGCTCCGATTCACCTATCAGCTCTTTATCAATTACGCTATCTTTTAACTCTTTAAAGATTTAACGATTAGGCTATCGGCTTGACCGCATAATTGCCCCCAGCCCCCCTCCCCCCCCCCCGATCTCGAAATTGAAATGTTACATCTGTATAAAATGATCCCATTAAATGTATATTTATGTCACCAAACCCTAGGGAATTCATATTTTTCAGTATTTTTATCGTGGAAAAGAAAGCAGTTCCAATTGTTTGATATTATTTGATATTGTTTTCATATTATTCATATGGGGGAGAAAGGTACGATAGCTCTAAAAACTACCGTTTAATTTTGTCTAATTCTCACTACAAGATATAGCCCCTTTCCCTCTTCCCTCACACCCA
Organism: Leucoraja erinaceus; assembly: GCF_028641065.1. Taxonomy (NCBI): domain Eukaryota; kingdom Metazoa; phylum Chordata; class Chondrichthyes; order Rajiformes; family Rajidae; genus Leucoraja; species Leucoraja erinaceus. The sequence goes on along the minus strand of NW_026576531.1, from coordinate 17,575 downwards.
TCTCTACCCTCTAATCCACAGCCATCGAACCCCTTCTCTCAATGGAGAGCAACTATAGAGGCTGTGGAAGCAAACACCACTTTTGTATTCACAACTGCACAGCTGGTTCCCGCCATCAAAGTTCCAGATTTACACTACTAACCATGTGCCCGAATGCTTCTCAACTTAAATGCCCTGGCCACTAGTTTTAACGTTAGCGTTTCTTGTCCAATATCTCCCAGAGGGGGGATTTGTTATTCATTCAACAGTGTGTGCATTGTGATTCTATACTACAAAGGTGGTTTTAAATACAGTGGGGGTTAGCGGGGTGGTGTGGACCACGAGTATCGTATAAAAGCGTCACCAGGGTGGTGGGGCACAGTCAGGGCCGCGGAAGGGGTGGGATAGATAGGGGTGCAGCGGGGGGTGGTGTGGGCCCACCTTAAAATGTAGGGGTTCCGAGAATAATGAACGTGGGTTTGCGCATGGGTGGTGTGGGCACAGACAGTCGTGAGGGGTGTGCATGTGGCCAAGTGGGGTTTGAGCGAATTTCCTCAGGACTTGCAAGGGGCGGTGGGTGTGGGTGGGCCAATCGTAATAGAGGGGGTGGTGTGGGCCAGTAAATGCACAGAGTGCGGCCAAACATCAGGTGGTGGTGCACCCAGCGCATCTGGGGGCTGGGCCCATTTGTGCGGAGAGTGGACCGAGGCGGGGTGGCTCTGGGTTCAGCAGCGGGGGTTGGACATAACCTGAGGACATGGAGTTTCCAGTAGCAAAGTGGGGATATCCCTCTACTTCAGCGGGGTGGAGTGGGCCATTGGCCATAAGGTCCCGGGATGGAAAACTAGGGTACCCAAAGGTCCCGGCGGCAGGATAGGGGAGCCATCGCCACGCCGCGTCTGAGTTGGGTCTGGTGTGGTTTGGGTTGCGTGATTACCGCGCTGGGTTCAGAGTTCAGCCACTCCACGCCCGGCGACAGGGAGGACGGGTGCTGGAAACGGTTTTAAACCATATCCTACAAGGAGATACAAATTTTCTGGGAATATCTCCATCCGTGCGCGGGGGACACATCGTGGAGGTGGACGCGCAACCCACCGCCAACCCCCCCTTCCCCCCCTTCAGACGGCCATGGCATGGCACCTGTACCCAAACATAATTTCGGGGGTGTTATAGTCCCTGCCCTCAGTACGCTTCGTAGGCAGCTCCGTTCCATACAACACCCATCGATCCCGCCGCGGGGGAAAAGATTGCGCCTATGATGTTCCATTCAAGTCAAGTGAGTGCATAAGTTAGTCTTGATGTCCCCTGTATAAGGAAGAATGAAATTCTTGCTTTACATCACACACCAGGACCATTGGAGCAGCATTGGATGTACAACAACAAGATAAAATGTCGTTCCATATACCGTGAATAAATATATTGACTGTATGGATAAATCAAATATAAAGTGCAAAATAACAGATAAATGGGTTTTAATACTCAGAGTTTGTCCGAGCCAGGTTTAATTACTGGCTGTGGGGAAGTATGCTATTCCTGAACGATGGTTGTGCAGTCTTCAGCTCCTGTACATTCTACCTGAGAGGTGTCCGGGCCAAGGGAGGAGATGAGTGTGTGGTCAGGATGGTTGTGGGTCTTCCCATGCCTACTGTGCCAGCCTTATTGAGGGGGAAGCGACTGCCGATAGCCAGATCCTCGATGGAAGGAGCTTCAGAGCCGATTGATTGGACTGGGTGACCGGCACTAAGTTACTAGCACAGTTTGAATAGGCTTTTCTCATCCAGGGCACTCAAAGCTCTCCGAACCAAGCCACCAATGCACTGGTCAGAATGCGCTTACTGTTCACACATTTGTAGTTCCTCACATGAGTAAGAGTATCCTCCATTGACCGAACATTGACTCTCTCCGTAGTCCTGTCATTAGAGATAGTAGAAGCTGGAAGCACTATGACTAGTGGCAAGAATGACGTCTTTCTGATAATGCGATTAGTGCTGCTCTTGAAACTGACCCTTCCACAATGCTACTCATGAATCCCGATCTTGGCCATCTATTGAAGTGATGCTATTACGAAAGCCTACTCGAAAGACTTGCTGCTGCTGGTACAATATATTTTCTGCTATCTGTTTGGAGATTCTGATATTAAGCATTGTTGAGAAATAAAAGAGGGAATAGAAGTAAGTGTCTTGGGCAAGCACAGTGGCTGTAAAACTAAGGGTGCTGTCTGTATGAGTTTGCACGTACTGCACACGTGACACACCGTCTGGCGTTTTCTCTGGGTTTTCCAAGTTTACCTCCACACAATCCTAAAGACGTACAAGTATGTAGGGTAATTTAGACTTCTGGTAAAATTAAAATTCATATGTGCCTAGCTGTAGCGACCGAGTAGGAGATAGCTGCTGGTGTTCCCGTGTCAGGTAACCTATAGCACCTGCACCCACTGATTCTTAAACAAGCGACCCTGGATAGCAGGAGTTCACCCCAGACATACGGGAACATGTTTCCTGCCATCTAGCGCGCGCCAAAACCTTAATAATCTTATATGTTTCAATAAGTAGCACCCGCGCATCCGTTCTAACACACCTCAGATTACACAAGGTCACAGAACGCACTCATTGCTATTCAATACACATCCGGGAATTAACCTCGTGAACGCTAAGCGCTGCACTCCCTCAAATATGCAAGAACATGTCCTTCCGTCACAGATGTGAGAGAGACCATTTGATAACGCACGCAACCATATCCAGGTGTGGTTATCACGAATAGGGAGGACCGTTACAACTGAAAGAAGAGACGCTCTTTGCCTCCTATGATCAACTATTCTTGTTATGAAAGCCAAACATGACCATCGCTTTTCGATCAACATACTAATGCTGATCCAGCATGCTTACTTCATAGGACTGCATGATTCAAGGACACCCAAGATCGGCGTTGTGTACAACGTTGGATGTTGTAGGGCCTGAATGGCCACTGATGCCTGTTCTGATGGTTCCATATGGCATGAATGTAATGACAATGGGAATTAGTCTCAGCCAGGCCTTATGAGCTACCAGTGAACAGGGAAGAAACTCTAAAGCTAAGTGTTTTCTTTTTTGGTGGGCGGGGGGGCTCCTTGTGTTTCGAGTCTTTAAGGAAGAATGTACAGATAAAACCTAGCCCCAAATTGAGTGGTTGATGGGATTGGCAGAGGGTGTAAGGTATGAAAAGAATGTTCCAGCGTGCATTAGTACATGATGGGCAGTTGATACGAACTCTCTGAAACTCGACTGCGTGTGGGATGACTTCAAATGTACGTTTAAGAGGCTCGGTGGTGAAATAATATTATTACCATTCGGTTGTGAAATAGTTTCTTAGGATTTTTTTCGGATGGATTAAGGACTAAACACAGGGATTCAATTGAAAAACATATACTGGACTGAAGATTGATTTGCTTGTTGTGTAAAGGTGAGTTGACCGGGAAGTGTGTCTCCACCTATGCCCAACAGCTAGGCCCATTGTAACATGACGGGGTGGGCAAGTGGAACCGTGGCCCTGATAAACAGTAGCGATCAAACGTCTGCATCCATGTGGTTTAAACCAAAGGTAGACACAGCGTGAGGAGTAAACTCAGTGGTATCAGGAAGCATCTGTGGAGAACATGATAGCGGTGACGTTTCACTAAGAGTGCGGGAGTAAAGCTCAGGCGGTCAGGCAGCATTGTGGAGAACATGGATAGGTGATGTTCCCTGCAGTGTGGGGAACTCAGCGGGTCAGGCCGACCTGTAGAGAACATGGTAGTGGACGTTCACAGAGGCTTTTTTTTTTTTTTTTTTTTTTGAGTAACTCAGCGGGTAGGCATGCATCTGTGGAGGAACATGGATAGGTTGAACGTATTCACAGAGTGCTGGAGTAGTAATTCAGCGGGGTCAGGCAGATCTGTGGAGAAACATGGATAGGTGACGTTCACAGAAGGATGGAGTAAACTCAGCGGTGGCAGGCAGCATCTGTGGAGAACATGGATAGGTGACGTTTAACAGAGTGCTGGAGTAACTCAGCGGGTCAGGCACAATCGGTGGAGAAAATGGATAGGTGACGTTTCACAGAGAAATAAAGAAACACAACGGGTCATGAGGAGCGAAAAGTAGGGAACATGGATAGGGGACGTTTCACAGAGGTTGGCGTAACTCAGGAGTCAGGCAGCATATGTGGAGACAGGGATAGGTGACGTGCACAGAGTCTGGAGTAACTCAGCGGGGTCAGGCAGAATCTGTGGAGAGAATGAAGGTCTCCATTTTCAAGAGTTACTCAGTCTTGCGCCTAAAGTAGAAACAATCTCTGTCATTTAAAAACAAAAGGACGGATGTGACATGTTTGATTCAGCAACTATGGCCAGTGTGCACCACAACTCTGGGAACAAATTGCCTCATTACTTCAGTATGAGCAAAGACAATATACAGATTCATGTTTGCCTTTTTTTTCACAGGAGAAGGAGACCATGGTGAATGACAAGAGGACCATCACGATGTTTAGGTTAGTTAGGTGCTGTGGGAAAAAAGTACCTGCAGATGCTGGCTAACACAGCGGAAAAGAAAGACACAAAAAGCTGGCGTAATCCAGTTGAGAGGGTCAGGTAGCGTCCTGACAAAAAAACTACACTCATTCCTTCATCTCAGAGAGGTTTGCCGTGCCTGTCATGCTGAGTTACTCAAGCTTTTTTGTCTATTATTAGGTTTTAAACCTGCACTTTAGAAATAGAGACTTTAAGAGATCAAGGGCAGAAAAGAACAAGAAAAAGGCCCTTCAGCCCACTAAGGACAGCCCACGTCCAGACCAGAGCGTATCAACCCAGTACCAACAATCGCAGCACTAGTCCGGACACACAGGGACATACTTACACTTTGTACCACAAAGGCCAACTAAATCTACAAAACCCGCAAGTGTGTGGGAGGTTGGAAGGCTAAACCGCAGAGCACATACGGGTGCAAACCCCAACGCGAGTACAATATTGCTACAAAATCGGTTGAACAAGGACAGACACCCGTAAGTGGCGGGCTCTGGCGCTCATTGTGAGCTGAATGAGGCAGCACTGATACCGCTGCAACCACGCAGATCACGCCGACCCTGACAAGAGTGGAGTCAAGGCCAGTTTATAGAAAGTGATACAGCACGTAGGAAACAGGCCCTTCGGCACATCTTGTTTATGCCGATCAAGATGCCCAGTCTACATTAGTGCCAAATGCGGCTCACGTGGCCGATATCCTCCTAAAGTTTTTCATATATAGGTACCTGTCCAAATGTCTCTCTCAATGTTGTTCGGGTATATGCATCGACCACCTACTCGAGTCATTTCTTCCATACACCCAACACCAACTGTTGTGAAATAAGTTGCCCCTCAGATTCCTAATACATCTTGCCATCTTAGCTTTAAACCTAGTCTGGTTCTTGAGTTTCCCGCCCTCTGGAATAAAAGAATGGTACAGTCACTCTGTCTATCAACCTCATTGTTAGTATATATCTCTTATAAGATCACCACTCATCCACCTGTGCTCCACGGATCAAGGTCCTCGGTTTCAATGTTTATATTGGATCCATTTAAGACAACAGTGAAAACTTGTTTTGTGTGCCCTGGAAACAGTATTAGGATAATTTACACATTAATACCAATCGCTAAACACATAAAGGTAGGGAAAGGGGAGAGAAGTAAAGAGGGAATGACATATATAGATTCTCAGTCACTGTAGGCAGCAACAGTTCCAGGGAAGCAAGGGCCACTGTCGCCAATGGTAGAGAGTGAATCAGCATAACTAGCTTATGGACGGGGGTGCAGAAGCATGATTATAGAGGAGGAAGAGAAGGACTGTTTTCATTGACATCTAGAAACTATATCATGAATCTATGTGACTGGTGTGGGTTTATTTCAGGGCTAGGAGGGGAAAATTTGATTCCATTGTACAGTTTAGCTCTATGGAAAGAAAGACAGTGGAGGAATACACAACTCACGTGAATAACTCTCTGACGCAGGCTACTGAGTAATCTGAATAACATTGGGAAAAAACATTTGTTGGTGTAGAGTCATGACAGTGTGCAGAAAGCATGTCGAAAAAAAGACCTTAGCCCACAGGCTTGTACAATGCTGACAAGTCGTTTGGGCATTCTGGAGCTCAGTGAGCCCATTTGCCTAGCCATATGGGACCACATCCCTCTAAAAGCTAGCGGGAGGGAAAGCCTTGTCTCCTGCAGTAGGGGCCGGGACGCCCGCGAATTGTCTCGTGAGCGAGAAGGCTGAACTGGCCACAGCAATCACGTGTGACACTGGAGCCCGGCCCCCAATCCCCGCTGGATGGCAGGCATCAAATTCCCGGTGTTGTTGGACAGAAGGTAGTACCAAAGATAGCTGGAGAAACTCAGGGGTCTGATGGCAGCTCGTGCAATCCTGATGTCTCCGACCCGCTGCAGTTTCTCCAGCTATTTTTGTCACGTCAAGTTTGGATTTTTCCACGGCAAATCTGAGGCCGTGCTACAGGGTAGTGAGCGGGTACAGCCAGAGAGAGCGACGGCTAGGCCGAGAATGACTTACGGAATACGGGCATGCATGGGCCCAGGGGCCAGTAGGTGCCGACCCCTGTTCTCGACCCGGATCTGTCCAACTTTTTTTAAAAATGTGCAAATGTACTACGAGACCCGGCTTCCACAGTCTGCCTTCTGGCAGCGTCGGTACAGATACAGCGAGGCAAGGGGGCTGCAGATTACGGTCGAAAAATGGGTGTCCCTGACGGGGTCCTGACGTCGTAGTAAATCATACTCCCCTCTCACCTTATCCTGATGCCCGTAGTGTTGGGGAATCCTCTCATATATGATGGACAAAAGATGCGATGCGCCAGTTCACTTTATCCGTTGCTCCCTCGATGATCGACTGATGTACACCTCAAGAAGGCAGACCTACCCATGAGCCTACCTACGCTCCAAAGAACAGCAAAGGAGCACACAATTAGCCACCTCAAAACCTCAACTCAGGCAAAATATCAAAAGTAAAACACAGCAGGATATTCTGGACGTCAACTCACGGCAGGTAAGGAAAAGCAGGTCGCAACTGCTTGCCTGGCCGGAGCGAGTTATCCATTTGCATTTGTGGATAAAAACAAGATAAGTTGGATTAAACCAGCCATTACTGCAGTGTCGCTTCCTACAATCTCATGAATGTACAGCAAGTTCTGAAGATAGGTCGTGACCTAGAACAGTCAACCAGCAAATCTTCTCTCCAGAGATGTTGCACACTAACGAGACAACGCTGAGTTTAAGAGTGTGTCTATCCAATGGAACAATTCCTCCTCCACCCACCACTGGAAGTGAGATTTATTACAAGGGTTGAAGTTAATTCATTGTTGTGGGCAAGTTGCCGATAGCCGGGAGCGAAGTAAAAGGAAGAAGCGATGATTGGGAGCTATGGACTGGGGCAGGGAGTTTACTGAGCACAAAAAAAAGTGAGTGGGGATGTTCCTCGGGGGGGGACTTGTAAAGGGGTAGATAGCTTCAGGATCGCAGTCAGAGGTTCAGGACGATATAGTCACGTCAAGGAAAATCGTTACAGGTGCGTCCTAGCGATTATAATCTAGGTATGCGGTATTCTGCTGACTGGTGTGTGTTCCCCCTTACCCTTCTTTTGAGCACGCCACAAAGCTTCAGTAAGTGGGAACCTCGAGACATCTGTGAACATAAAATAACTGTGTAGTGGGGGGAGAATCGAGAGGTTCAGAGAATCAAAGCATCACTTTGATCCAGACGGGTGCACTTGAATGTACAAACAGTTTGTTGTTCAAGTTGGTACTTAAGGTACCACTGGACTCATCTTTCCATTGTTACACTCGATTCACTTGCAACAACAGCAAGGACAATTTCAGGGAGATTTGTTCCGCTGATAACTCAAGGAATTGTATTAGGTTAGTTTGAGACACAAGCGTGGAAACAGGGCCGTTGGCACACCGAGTCCGCGGAGACAGACTAGTGATCCCCGCACATTTAACACTACCTACACACACTCTATAGGACTAATTTGTACCGTCAATTAACTACAAAGACCTGCACGTCTTTGGAGTGTGGGAGCAAACAGAGATCACGAGGGAGAAAAGACACGAAGGTCACGGGGAGGAAAAGGACAAACTCCTTAAAAGACAGCGATTGTAGTGGATATATTGTGAAAGGACAGGGCATTGTAAATTTGCTGCCCATTGCAGGCGTGCCCAGGTAATGGTGGTGACATGGTACAGGTGGTTACCTGATACCAGCATTGCTGGGAATATTCGACTGATCACAGGCCTTACCCTTATCTCTCAGCTGACCTCTTGTCAACTTTGGACCTATTTAACAGGTTCCTATCTTGACTTCCCAAGTTACAACAAAACCGTCATCAAGTAATAAACATTTAAAAAAGACACCTGGAGCAGGTAAAGGTAGGACCGGTTTGGAGGGATATAATAATAATAATAAATAAATAATAAATAATAATAATAATAATATAATAATAATAAATTTAATTAATCATAATAATAATATATCTTTAGTCATGCACATTGAACACAGGGATTGGTAGCACGCTTCGAATCCGAGTCAAAATATAAATATATAGCTGTGTGTCGTGACCATCTTGAGGGAGACAGTCAGGGCGGGTTTGGGGGGCACCTCAGCAGGGCCGGTTCAGAGCCGCTATAGCGCTCGGGAATGAAGCTGTTTCGAGCTGGAGGTTGGGCGTAAGAAGACTTGTACCGTCTGCCGGAGAGGAGTAGTTCGAAACAGTCCATTCCAGGGTGTGGGGAGGTCTTTAGGGAGTTGCGGCGCTTACTGAGGGCACCGTGTGGGGCAGATGCCCTCCAAGGCTGGTAGCTCTGTCCCAATGATCTCTGCGCTACGCGTGAACGACAACGCGCTTGAAGAGAGCGATCCTCTCGCTCCGTGCAGGCTCCGACTGCAGCTGAGATACCCACACGGAGATGCCATACGTTAAATATGCTCTCTGTGGGCAGCGGGGTTAGAGTTAGTCAGCAAGCTGTTGGGGCAGGACCAGTCTTTGTTACTGTCCTCAGAAGAACAATCGTTTGCGAGCTTCTTGAACAGCGCACAGTGGCTGTGGTGGACCATGTGAGGTCCGTCTGACATCTGAGTGCCCAGATCACTTAAAAGGTCACTCTCTCCACACTTTCCCGTAAGTGGAGATTGAGGGCAGTGCATTCTCCATATAGTGACCTCCTGAAGGTCAATAATCAGCTCCGTGGTTCTTGGAGGTGTTAGTGAACCAGTGTTACGTGCGCCACCAGTACGCCAGGTTCTGCAATATACGAGCGTATTTTTGTTTCATCACAGTTGAGTGATCAGCCCCATACAATGTGGTGTCGTCTGACCAAACTTCACGATGTGTTGGAGGTCGATGGCAGGAAGACACAGCCGTGAGTGAGAGGGGTGGCATGGGGCTTAGTACAGCTGTGGTGTTGCCGGTGTCAGGAGTGAGCATGGAGGACAGGTGCGGGCCCGTCTCACTGCCTGAGGTCGCTCCGTCAGAAAATCATGGGCCAATACTCAGAACAGGTGGATCTAGTGTAGATGGGACAGAGGGTCAGTGGGGGCAAGTTGGGCCGACAAGGGCCGGTCTTTCCATTCTGTATCACTCTAGTGTCCACACTGGACCCCAGCTGCGGGAAGAGGAGAGTTATGGATGATACACTACAGGAAGAGATGTGATGGTGTAGAGGGATTATAAAAAGGGAAGGTAGGAGGTGCAATAGAGACATGGTGTAGACTGGAGACGAGGAGGAAAGAAAAACTTTTTCTCAGAGTGGTGAGGGTGTGGAATCCTGCCTCAGAGGGTGTGGAGGGCCGGTTCTCTGGGATCTTCAGAGAGTAGATAGGGTACTCTTAAAGTTAGCAGAGGTGCAGGGGATATGGGGGACGAAGCGCCGAGAGGAACGGGAAGAGACGTGGGGGGTACTGGAGTGGGATGATGCAGCCATTATCGCATTGAATGGCGGGTGCTGCTAGCAAGCGGCCGAGGGATGGCCTACTCCTGCACCTATTGTCTATGGTCTATTGCCAGATTGGAGAATTATGAGGAGAAACATGCAGAGTCGAAGGATGTTTCTTTTAAAAGACAAGTTGGATGGGAAGATGTGACCCCTGGGTATAGACACACGCCCATGAGGCCAGACCATGCCTCCAGCATGAGGCCAAGGAAACACATTCCCCTCATGAGAGGAAGAGCAATCGATTGAATATTGGACAGATGGGAAGGTAAATCGTAGTATTCATTACACAGATCCTCCAGGTCTAGTCTAGTCCCTTTGCCTTAACGTGGAGGCCAAGTCATTGGGATTTTTAAAGTGGGATTGTCGATCGTGTCATTTGGGTGCCAGGATATGGGGAGAAGGCCGGAGAATGGGATTGAGTGGAAAAAGGGAGAAAAACTCCATGTCCTTGCACTCCAAGGATTAAGGGCCTAAGTCTCTCAACAATGACCTCTGCTCTGTTGGTTGTTGGATCCAATTAGCGACTCACCCACATTCATTGAGTCATAGTGCAACCCAAAGCCTGGAAACAGGGCCCTGCGGAACCACCTTGCCCATGTGATCAACGGACCCATCTACATAGTCACACTTGCCCATTTGACCCATATCCATCTACACCTGTACGAACGTCACCTATCCATTGTTCTCCACAGATGCTGACCTGAACTCCGGCTGAGTTCTCCAGCACTGTGCAACGTCACCTATCAAGTTCTCCACGATGCTAGCACTGACACGCTGAGTACCCAGCACTCTGTGAAACCACCTACTCCATGTTCTCCCACAGATGCTGCCTGACCAGCTAGAGTTACCTCCAGACGCTCCTGTTGAAACGTCACTATACCCATGTTATCCAAACGGATGCTGCCATGACCCGCTGAGTACTCCAGACCTTAGTATAGTGTAGTGATATGAATACCTGAACCCAAACGCGTAAGGGAAAAAGAGTCCCTAGACAAACCAGACTAAACTTCCCGTTACACTAGCGTCATCCTACAATTTAGAGAAGCACTCTGCAATCTTGGCGGGTGAAGGACAAATGGAGCACTCAGGAAAACAAAAATGGATATTTTTGACGTGCTTGACACAATGCTATTCCTTATCTTGTATCTGTACACTAGGACCTCCAATTGTATCATGTATTGATTGCCGCTGGACATGGTTAGCACACAACAAAAAGCTTTTCAAAGTAACCACTCAGCACAGAGCACACTGAGGGTCGGACACGGATAGGCGATCCCGACACACTAACGCTATACTAAACACTTTGGCAATTATGATTGTTTTACCGAAGTCAATAAACCAAAAACCGCACCAAGTCGTTTTAGGGGGGAGGAAAACCACAAAAGCACCGGAGAAAACCCACGTGAGTCAAGTGGGCGACGGGTAAAAACTCCGTACAGCCAGCACCCGTAGTCGAGGCATGGGGATCGGTCGGATGGCGCAAATGTGAGGCATAGCTCAGCTGCATACCACGACTGAGATCAAACAAGTGGTTCCCTGCCCATGGGCGGGCTCTAGGTGGGTGTATGTGGGCAGTTGCAGCCTAACCACAGCTATCTCATGCTGCCCCACCACCCCCCCCACCCCTGCTCCAGGGCCGGTAGGAACAGAGAGCTGGAGCAAGCAGCACGCTCAGTGTCCAGCTGTGGCGAGCTGATGGACATCTTTTACCCGGAGAGCAGTGGAGATGCTACGATGCCAGTCCCAGGGTGGCAATCACCCAGGTAACGGGCATGCGGGCTACCAGGCACCCAAGCTCAGAGGAGACCGGCGCCTACGCCGCCTCCTTCTAACAACCCTGAGATCCTGAAAAGTAAGTCACGCATCGCTAAACTAACCCGCGTCTGCGATGGGCGCTGCGGGGCCTCACCATGTGAATACAGGTCCACCCAGCCGATTACCCGCACCCTTGACTTCCAGAACATGATGGGAGCTGATCGTTTGTGGTCGGAACAACAGGGAGTCAGGGCCTATGAGGGTGTCCAACGAGTACCGGAAACGTTCCGGTCTAGGCCGCTAGCCGAGGGCACGACACACGGGCACCGCGTCGTTGGCCGTGGGAGCCGGCTAAGTGGGGAAACGGATGTGCCGGCCACAAACGGGCCGGAATTCCAGAGTCCCGCCGTAGGGGAGGGGGAGGGGGGAAACCAAAACGACGCACTGGGGACAGCGGAACTCCGGTTGAGGCGAGGTCAGCGCGGAACTCCCGGTGAGGTCGAGATCGACAGAATGGCGGTACACATTGTCCGGGGGGAGATTTGCAAGGCGTTATCCATATTTGGTACAGCGGTAGCAAAAGGAGATGACCTGGAGCCAGTGCCGGAAACTCAGTGGTGGACCGATACTAGAAAATTGTAAGTGTCTCTCTGTAATTTCGGTCAGCCACAAATAACGGAATGTTACAGTCACTGATAAACTATCTTAGGTGCAAGCCTGCTCCTTTCCTCGGCCCCCCACCACCCCCCCCCCCCCCCCCCCCCCCCGCCCGGCCCGCCAACCACCTACATTATTCCCTCCGCTTTCACCATTTCACTCACCCTCTCCTGTTCAACCTTGTGCGTCACTCTGGCCTTGGTGCAAACATTGTCCAATATAATCCCTCCTGACCTTAAGAGTAGGAGTAAACCATTTTAGAACGGAGACGAGGAAACACTTTTTTCAGCGGGAGAGTTGTGAGTCTGTGGAATTTCTCTGCGTCAGAGGGCCGGTTTGGCGACAGGGCAGGTTCTCGGCGATGCTATTCAGAGAGGAAAGAAAAGAGAAGAGAAGGGATAGCCCTCTTAAAGATCGCGGAAAGTCAGGGGTGGGGGGAGAAGCAGGAACGGATATATTGATTGGCTGACAGCATGTTACACATTGAATGGCGAGCGAGGTGCTGGCCCTCAAAGGCCGAAGTGGCCTACTCCTGCACCCATTGTATATTGACCTCATACCCCGTCAAATCTCCAGGACTTGGGTTCGCACCTCGCACTTCTCCTCCAGCGCATATTCCCCAGTCTAAAGTCCAGTCTGAATGAAGAAGGTTCAGAACTGGACGTAACCTATACGTTCTCCACAGACTGCTGCTCTGCACGGACACGCTGAGTGATCCACAGCACTCTATGAAAGGCACCTATCCATGTTTCAACAGTATGTGCAGGGGACCGCTGAGGTACTCCAGCACTCGTGTCTTTTGGTGTGAGATCAGCATCTGTGGGTTTCTGTGTCAAATAGTGGGCAGCGTAGAGAAGTCGCGGTGGTGTAAAGTGTTCACGGTGATTAAGGAAATAGAAACATAGGCTTGCCCGTCAGCCACCTAACGTTCATGATTGTAGTTGTGTGATTAGGCGGTCCACGGGAGTATAAACTCAATGATCATTTAGCGCGCCATTGTACAGGATCCAGCGACCAATTACCTGGAATGGGGACTCACTAGCAGCTGATTCCGTTGAAACCTTAGAATTTTTTTGCGTATTTTAGACCAATTCTCATCACATCTCCCCTGCTATATCTCTCGTAGTTAAAGACGGTCCTGTCCTGTATCAATGCTCGTGTTGCAGCCCGGATCTGAAATGTTATAGTGTGGTAGCCTCACCTAGTGCTTATGCCATAGCCCACTGCCACCCGACAAACAGCCAATCTACAGGCCCACCGCCTGCATCGGCCCGTTTCACTCTAAAACTGTCCTCTCCAGTACTGTCGCAATGTTTGATGTCCCTTGCTCTAGTAGCTAAGTCCATCACCCACACCCTTGTGTGAAAATGTTTTAAATCCCAGGCTCCATATTAAAATCTGCCCCTCTAACCTTACACCTGGTCTTTGATTCCTTACTATGGGCAGAGACGGTGTGTGTCTACCGATCATTCTCTCACGATTTGTGCACGCGAAAAGATCAGCCCGCATGCTCTGGCATGTCGACAACCAAGTCTGTTCACCTCAGCTGTGGATACATCTTTGTAAGTCCCGGCATCGTTCTGGTAAAACCCGCAACCCTCTCCAAAGCCTCCCCATCACTTCCTGTAATGTGGAGGCGACCGAACTGCACGCAATCTCCAAGTTCAAGCTGACCAACGTCCTCACAGAGCTGCCTCAGGACTTCCTGACTCAGATACCCATTATTTGGCGTGCACTGAAGTGGTGTTGGATAGCGTGAGAATAGAGGTTTGGCGTTAGAGACACATCCTAGGGACGGTTCAGGTTCTCAAAGTAATCTAGAAATTCGAGATGTATGTTGCAGCTACAGGAAAATTAAAAAATCCAAGCAGCTAAAAAAACAGGCAACTTAAAAAATTAAAACAACGTTTTCTAATAAACGTAATGGTCCCTGGGAGGTTACTGATTCTAATTGAAAAAAAAGGCATCCGAAAGCGAAGGATTTCTCCTGCACAGGACCAAAGGCTGGGAATTCTCCAGGTTTAGGTGACTGACTAAAAAAACCATTCCTTCCCCACTTAATTCACCCGTGGGACCCGCACCATTTCCCCACAATATTTGTCCTGGAAACACGAGGGGCAAACTTATCCACACGAGGTGTGGGGGGCACATGGAGAGCACAGATTTACGGGATCTGGGCCAAACACGGATGGAATGGACATGGTGATACCCTAATCATGGCCAAAATTGGGAGTGTGGCAAGTGACTCTGGGAATCTACCGATCCCGATCTATTTTCTCATGATGTATACACCTCATACGATCTTCCTCATCCTCCGGCGCTCCAAAGACTAGAGTCCAGAAATGCTCAATTGTCTCCCTGTAGATCAAACCTCTAGCCTAAGGCAACATCATCGGAATCTTTCGGACCCTTGCAACGTACATCCTATTCCCATAACATGGGTGCCCAGAACTGCCACAATCCTCTAAAGCCAACCACCAGCGTCTTACACAACTGCAACAGGACCTCCCAACTTCTTGACTCACCCTGACTGATGAGGGCACTGTGCGACAGCCTTTTCGACCACTATCTACCTGCGAATCCACCTCATGGAAACAAATTTCGAGAGCCATCTGCTCTACACATACCAGAGCCGACATTCACTAGTAGGTCATGTCATTGTTTGGTTCGCCAAAATGCAACCCACACCTCAAAGTCTCTACATTAAATTGTATGGAGTACCACATCCTTGAGAAAAGTCAGGAGCAGAAATAGAAATAAGGAAGCCATTTCCGCCCTAGAAAGAGGACTGACGGTTGCACACAGTTGGTAACAGACCTGCCCAAGACCACAAGATTTTGACGGCAGAGAGTGGTGGAAGGGTAGCCAAGTCTAATCAAACCACACCAGCAATCCCCCCATTGTGATGTAGCCAGTCCATCGACACACGCCACACTCCCCCATTAGTAGATTAGCCCAGTCCATCACACAGACCACCACTCCCCCTGTAGATGTAGACCAAGTCCAACGACACAGAAACACTACCCACCATTGTAGATGAGCCCAGTCCATCACACAACACCAAACTCCCACAATTGCTAGATGGCCGCAGTCAATCAACACACACCACACCCCACGCCATTGTTAGATGTAGGCCAGGTCCCTTACACAGCGCACACTCCCACCATTGTAGATGTAGCCAGTCCGATACACCAGACCACACTACACACACCATTGACCAACTACCCTTCCGCTGCCTGGGGAAAGAAGCCACATCAATCCAATACCTTGCCCTGGCCCACCACCAGTCATTCCTGCATCTCCACGCTACACTCCATCAGGAAGCACAGAAGATTTTGAAAGTGGCGCCCCCCCGGACTAGAGGAACGCAGAGTCTTCACGTATGTTATGTAGGCTCTGAAACGGTCCTTCATACAGTTAGGGTACGATGTCAGATTAGGGGTGAGCAAACTGTCCCGTAGTAAGCCGGGCACAGCCCGAACACCATCCCGCGCAAGATAGTGATAATTTCAAAACTCTGCGTCTGGAGTAGTTCCTGAGGGACTGGAGGTAGCTAATGTAACCAACTTTGAAAAAGGAAGGGAAAGAGAAAACTGGGAATGAACGACAAGTTAGTCGATACATCGTGGTGGGCAAAAATTCGGAGTCAGTTATTAAAGAGGGAGATAGCAGCACATGAGGAAAGTGGTGTTGAATCATTGGACAAAGTCACATGGATTATGAAAGGTAATCAGGTATGGGACGAATCTTATAGAAGTTCGAGGATGGAAATAGTAGAGTGGATAAGGGAGAAACAGTGGATGGTTATATCTTGACTTCAGAAGGCGTTCGACAACTGCCCCCAATACGAGATCAGTATACAAACTAAAGCACATGGCATTGGGGGTTCGTATTGATGGGATGAGGAACTGGTGGCAGACAGGGACGCAAAGAGTAGGAGCAAACGGGTCCTTTTCGAAGGGCAGGCATTGGACTATGGCGGTACCGCAAGTCGTGCTGGGACCAGCTATTACAATAATATTAGTCTGGATGAGGGAATAGAAATGCAAGCATCGCCAAGTTTGTGGATGACACAAAGCTGGGGAGGCAGCGGTAGCTGTGAGGAGGATGTAGGAGCGAGGTGATTGGATAGGTTTGGGAGTGGCAAAAGGCATGGCAGATGCAGTATACTGTGGGAGAAAGTGTGAGGTTATCCAATTGTTGGCAAAACAGAAAAGTGATTATTATCCGAATGGTGGCTCCGAGAGGAAAAAGGGGCGATGCAACGCACCCTGGGTTGTCATGGATATACAGTCATGAAAGTAGGATGCAGTGGTTGGTTAGCATTCATAGCAAAAGGAATTGCCGTATAAGGCAGGGGGGTTCATAACTGCCGTTTTTTACAGGGGTGCTTGGTGAGACACACCTGGGGGCGATTGCGATGACAGTATCTTGGTTCTCCAATCTGAGGACGGACATTCTTGCCATAGGAGGAGTCAGAGAAGTTCACCAGACTGATCGGGGTTGGCAGGACTTTCATATATGAAGAAAGAATGGATAGACTTGGTTGGACAGCTAGAATTCAGAAGATTGAGGGGGGATCGTATAGAAACTAAACAAAAGTCTTTAAGGGGTTGGACAGGTCGATGCCGGAGATTGTTCCGATGTTGGGGAAGTCCAGATCTGGGCCCAGTTTAAGGATAAGTGGGAAGTATTTAGGACCCGAGAGGATGAAGATCATTTTTTACACATGAGAGTGGGAATCTGTGGATTCTCTGCCAGAAGGCGGTGGCTGAGGCCCGTCTTGCGATCTGCCGAGGGAGTTCGTGTGCCGTGGCTCAGGGGCTTCGGGGTATGGAGCGCCGGCCGGGCTAGGCTCCTGCGTGGCTGCTCCGCCCTGCTCATATCAACTGGCGGTGCAGGCCGAAGGCGCACTGGCCTACCTTGCACCTTTTCTATTTATCTTTCGATTTGCTCCCTGTTTGTTTTGCTATTACCGTGCCCGCCCTTTGTCACTCTTTTTTTTGATTCTGCTTGTGGTTACGGCCGCGCGGACACGCGGACACAGAGGCGGCAGGCAATGGAGTCACACGCAGAGTCGCCGGCAAGAGCAAGGGCCAGCCGCAGCCGACGGCCGCCGGGCCCCGGCCCAGGCTTTTCGAGAGACCGCCCGGACGGCGCGATCCACAGCACCCCGTCGGACAAGAAACGAACGTAGTCGA
>NW_026576530.1:0-91296 GCF_028641065.1 Leucoraja erinaceus | reverse complement strand
GCCAGATCCGGAAAAGTCCTCATACCCGGGTATGTTGCCAGATCCGGAAAAGTCCTCATACCCGGGTATGTCGCCAGATCCGGAAAAGAACTCATACCCGGGTATGTCCCCAGATCCGCAAAAGTCCTCATACCCGGGTATGTCGCCAGATCCGGAAAAGTCCTCATACCCGGGTATGTCGCCAGATCCGGAAAAGTCCTCATACCCGGGTGTGTTCGCCAGATCCGGAAAAGTCCTCATACCCGGGTATGTCGCCAGACCCGGAAAAGTCCTCATACCCGGGTATGTCGCCAGATCCGGAAAAGTCCTCATACCCGGGTATGTGGCCAGATCCGGAAAAGTCCTCATACCCGGGTATGTCGCCAGATCCGGAAAAGTCCTCATACCCGGGTATGTCGCCAGATCCGGAAAAGTCCTCATACCCGGGTATGTCGCCAGATCCGGAAAAGTCCTCATATCCGGGTATGTCGCCAGATCCGGAAAAGTCCTCATACCCGGGTATGTCGCCAGATCCGGAAAAGTCCTCATACCCGGGTATGTCGCCAGATCCGGAAAAGTCCTCATACCCGGGTATGTCGCCAGATCCGGAAAAGTCCTCATACCCGGGTATGTCGCCAGATCCGGAAAAGTCCTCATACCCGGGTATGTCGCCAGATCCGGAAAAGTCCTCATACCCGGGTATGTCGCCAGATGCGGAAAAGTCCTCATACCCGGGTATGTCGCCAGATCCGGAAAAGTCCTCATACCCGGGTATGTCGCCAGATCCGGAAAAGTCCTCATACCCGGGTATGTCGCCAGATCCGGAAAAGTCCTCATACCCGGGTATGTCGCCAGATCCGGAAAAGTCCTCATACCCGGGTATGTCGCCAGATCCGGAAAAGTCCTCATACCCGGGTATGTCGCCAGATCCGGAAAAGTCCTCATACCCGGGTATGTCGCCAGATCTGGAAAAGTCCTCATACCCGGGTATGTCGCCAGATCCGGAAAAGTCCTCATACCCGGGTATGTCGCCAGATCCGGAAAAGTCCTCATACCCGGGTATGTCGCCAGATCCGGAAAAGTCCTCATACCCGGGTATGTCGCCAGATCCGGAAAAGTCCTCATACCCGGGTATGTCGCCAGATCCGGAAAAGTCCTCATACCCGGGTATGTCGCCAGATCCGGAAAAGTCCTCATACCCGGGTATGTCGCCAGATCCGGAAAAGTCCTCATACCCGGGTATGTCGCCAGATCCGGAAAAGTCCTCATACCCGGGTATGTCGCCAGATCCGGAAAAGTCCTCATACCCGGGTATGTCGCCAGATCCGGAAAAGTCCTCATACCCGGGTATGTCGCCAGATCCGGAAAAGTCCTCATACCCGGGTATGTCGCCAGATCCGGAAAAGTCCTCATACCCGGGTATGTCGCCAGATCCGGAAAAGTCCTCATACCCGGGTATGTCGCCAGATCCGGAAAAGTCCTCATACCCGGGTATGTCGCCAGATCCGGAAAAGTCCTCATACCCGGGTATGTCGCCAGATCCGGAAAAGTCCTCATACCCGGGTATGTCGCCAGATCCGGAAAAGTCCTCATACCCGGGTATGTCGCCAGATCCGGAAAAGTCCTCATACCCGGGTATGTCGCCAGATCTGGAAAAGTCCTCATACCCGGGTATGTCGCCAGATCCGGAAAAGTCCTCATACCCGGGTATGTCGCCAGATCCGGAAAAGTCCTCATACCCGGGTATGTCGCCAGATCCGGAAAAGTCCTCATACCCGGGTATGTCGCCAGATCCGGAAAAGTCCTCATACCCGGGTATGTCGCCAGATCCGGAAAAGTCCTCATACCCGGGTATGTCGCCAGATCCGGAAAAGTCCTCATACCGGGTATGTCGCCAGATCCGGAAAAGTCCTCATACCCGGGTATGTCGCCAGATCCGGAAAAGTCCTCATACCCGGGTATGTCGCCAGATCCGAAAAAGTCCTCATACCCGGGTATGTCGCCAGATCCGGAAAAGTCCTCATACCCGGGTATGTCGCCAGATCCGGAAAAGTCCTCATACCCGGGTATGTCGCCAGATCCGGAAAAGTCCTCATACCCGGGTATGTCGCCAGATCCGGAAAAGTCCTCATACCCGGGTATGTCGCCAGATCCGGAAAAGTCCTCATACCCGGGTATGTCGCAGATCCGGAAAAGTCCTCATACCCGGGTATGTCGCCAGATCCGGAAAAGTCCTCATACCCGGGTATGTCGCCAGATCCGGAAAAGTCCTCATACCCGGGTATGTCGCCAGATCGGGAAAAGTCCTCATACCCGGGTATGTCGCCAGATCCGGAAAAGTCCTCATACCCGGGTATGTCGCCAGATCCGGAAAAGTCCTCATACCCGAGTATGTCGCCAGATCCGGAAAAGTCCTCATACCCGGGTATGTCGCCAGATCCGGAAAAGTCCTCATACCCGGGTATGTCGCCAGATCCGGAAAAGTCCTCATACCCGGGTATGTCGCCAGATCCGGAAAAGTCCTCATACCCGGGTATGTTGCCAGATCCGGAAAAGTCCTCATACCCGGGTATGTCGCCAGATCCGGAAAAGTCCTCATACCCGGGTATGTCGCCAGATCCGGAAAAAGTCCTCATACCCGGGTATGTCGCCAGATCCGGAAAAGTCCTCATACCCGGGTATGTCGCCAGATCCGGAAAAGTCCTCATACCCGGGTATGTCGCCAGATCCGGAAAAGTCCTCATACCCGGGTATGTCGCCAGATCCGGAAAAGTCCTCATACCCGGGTATGTCGCCAGATCCGGAAAAGTCCTCATACCCGGGTATGTCGCCAGATCCGGAAAAGTCCTCATACCCGGGTATGTCGCCAGATCCGGAAAAGTCCTCATACCCGGGTATGTCGCCAGATCCGGAAAAGTCCTCATACCCGGGTATGTCGCCAGATCCGGAAAAGTCCTCATACCCGGGTATGCCGCCAGATCCGGAAAAGTCCTCAAACCCGGGTATGGCGCCAGATCCAGAAAAAGTCCTCATACCCGGGTATGTCGCCAGATCCCGGAAAAGTCCTCATACCCTGGTATGTCGCCAGATCCGGAAAAGTCCTCATACCCGGGTATGTCGCCAGATCCGGAAAAGTCCTCATACCCGGGTATGTCGCCAGATCCGGAAAAGTCCTCATACCCGGGTATGTCGCCAGATCCGGAAAAGTCCTCATACCCGGGTATGTCGCCAGATCCGGAAAAGTCCTCATACCCGGGTATGTCGCCAGATCCGGAAAAGTCCTCATACCCGGGTATGTCGCCAGATCCGAAAAAGTCCTCATACCCGGGTATGTCGCCAGATCCGGAAAGTCCTCATTCCCGGGTCCTCATACCCGGGTATGTCGCCAGATCCGGAAAAGTCCTCATACCCGGGTATGTCGCCAGATCCGGAAAAGTCCTCATACCCGGGTATGTCGCCAGATCCGGAAAAGTCCTCATACCCGGGTATGTCGCCAGATCCGGGAAAAGTCCTCATACCCGGGTATGTCGCCAGATCCGAAAAAGTCCTCATACCCGGGTATGTCGCCAGATCCGGAAAAGTCCTCATACCCGGGTATGTCGCCAGATCCGCAAAAGTCCTCATACCCGGGTATGTCGCCAGATCCGGAAAAGTCCTCATACCCGGGTATGTCGCCAGATCCGGAAAAGTCCTCATACCCGGGTATGTCGCCAGATCCGGAAAAGTCCTCATACCCGGGTATGTCGCCAGATCCTCAAAAGTCCTCATACCCGGGTATGTCGCCAGATCCGGAAAAGTCCTCATACCCGGGTATGTCGCCAGATCCGGAAAAGTCCTCATACCCGGGTATGTCGCCAGATCCGGAAAAGTCCTCATACCCGGGTATGTCGCCAGATCCGGAAAAGTCCTCATACCCGGGTATGTCGCCAGATCCGGAAAAGTCCTCATACCCGGGTATGTCGCCAGATCCGGAAAAGTCCTCATACCCGGGTATGTCGCCAGATCCGGAAAAGTCCTCATACCCGGGTATGTCGCCAGATCCGGAAAAGTCCTCATACCCGGGTATGTCGCCAGATCCGGAAAAGTCCTCATACCCGGGTATGTCGCCAGATCCGGAAAAGTCCTCATACCCGGGTATGTCGCCAGATCCGGAAAAGTCCTCATACCCGGGTATGTCGCCAGATCCGGAAAAGTCCTCATACCCGGGTATGTCGCCAGATCCGGAAAAGTCCTCATACCCGGGTATGTCGCCAGATCCGGAAAAGTCCTCATACCCGGGTATGTCGCCAGATCCGGAAAAGTCCTCATACCCGGGTATGTCGCCAGATCCGCAAAAGTCCTCATACCCGGGTATGTCGCCAGATCCGGAAAAGTCCTCATACCCGGGTATGTCCCCAGATCCGGAAAAGTCCTCATACCCGGGTATGTCGCCAGATCCGGAAAAGTCCTCATACCCGGGTATGTCGCCAGATCCGGAAAAGTCCTCATACCCGGGTATGTCGCCAGATCCGGAAAAGTCCTCATACCCGGGTATGTCGCCAGATCCGGAAAAGTCCTCATACCCGGGTATGTCGCCAGATCCAGAAAGTCCTCATACCCGGGTATGTCGCCAGATCCGGAAAAGTCCTCATACCCGGGTATGTCGCCAGATCCGGAAAAGTCCTCATACCCGGGTATGTCGCCAGATCCGGAAAAGTCCTCATACCCGGGTATGTCGCCAGATCCGGAAAAGTCCTCATACCCGGGTATGTCGCCAGATCCGGAAAAGTCCTCATACCCGGGTATGTCGCCAGATCCGGAAAAGTCCTCATACCCGGGTATGTCGCCAGATCCGGAAAAGTCCTCATACCCGGGTATGTCGCCAGATCCGCAAAAGTCCTCATACCCGGGTATGTCGCCAGATCCGGAAAAGTCCTCATACCCGGGTATGTCGCCAGATCCGCAAAAGTCCTCATACCCGGGTATGTCGCCAGATCCGGAAAAGTCCTCATACCCGGGTACCCGGGTATGTCGCCAGATCCGGAAAAGTCCTCATACCCGGGTATGTCGCCAGATCCGGAAAAGTCCTCATACCCGGGTATGTATGTCCACCAGATCCGGAAAAGTCCTCATACCCGGGTATGTCGCCAGATCCGGAAAAGTCCTCATACCCGGGTATGTCGCCAGATCCGCAAAAGTCCTCATACCCGGGTATGTCGCCAGATCCGGAAAAGTCCTCATACCCGGGTATGTCGCCAGATCCGGAAAAGTCCTCATACCCGGGTATGTCGCCAGATCCGGAAAAGTCCTCATACCCGGGTATGTCGCCAGATCCGCAAAAGTCCTCATACCCGGGTATGTCGCCAGATCTGCAAAAGTCCTCATACCCGGGTATGTCGCCAGATCCGGAAAAGTCCTCATACCCGGGTATGTCGCCAGATCCGGAAAAGTCCTCATACCCGGGTATGTCGCCAGATCCGGAAAAGTCCTCATACCCGGGTATGTCGCCAGATCCGGAAAAGTCCTCATACCCGGGTATGTCGCCAGATCCGGAAAAGTCCTCATACCCGGGTATGTCGCCAGATCCGGAAAAGTCCTCATACCCGGGTATGTCGCCAGATCCGGAAAAGTCCTCATACCCGGGTATGTCGCCAGATCCGCAAAAGTCCTCATACCCGGGTATGTCGCCAGATCCGGAAAAGTACTCATACCCGGGTATGTCGCCAGATCCGGAAAAGTCCTCATACCCGGGTATGTCGCCAGATCCGGAAAAGTCCTCATACCCGGGTATGTCGCCAGATCCGGAAAAGTCCTCATACCCGGGTATGTCGCCAGATCCGGAAAAGTCCTCATACCCGGGTATGTCCCCAGATCCGGCAAAGTCCTCATACCCGGGTATGTCGCCAGATCCGCAAAAGTCCTCATACCCGGGTATGTCGCCAGATCCGCAAAAGTCCTCATACCCGGGTATGTCGCCAGATCCGCAAAAAAGTCCTCATACCCGGGTATGTCACCAGATCCGGAAAAGTACTCATACCCGGGTATGCGGAAAAGTCCTCATACCCGGGTATGTCGCCAGATCCGGAAAAGTCCTCATACCCGGGTATGTCGCCAGATCCGGAAAAGTCCTCATACCCGGGTATGTCGCCAGATCCGGAACAGTCCTCATACCCGGGTATGTCGCCAGATCCGGAAAAGTACTCATACCCGGGTATGTCGCCAGATCCGGAAAAGCCCTCATACCCGGGTATGTCGCCAGATCCGCAAAAGTCCTCATACCCGGGTGTGTCGTCAGATCCGCAAAAGCCCTCATATCCGGGTGGGTCATGACATACTCGGAAATGACGACATTCCCGGATCTGATGACATACCCGGATATGACGACATTCCCGTTTATGACAACATACCCGGATATGACGACTTTCCCGGATATGACGACATTATCGGATATGACGATGTTCCCAGACATTACGACATTCCCGGATATGACAACATTCACGGACATTACGACATTCACGGATATGGTAATATTCCCGGATATGACGACATACCCGGATATGATGCCATATCCGGATATGACAACAAACCCGGATATGACGACATTACCGGATATGCCGACGTTCCCGGATATTACGGCATTCCCGGATATGATGACATTTCCAGATATGGAAACATTCCCGGATATGGAGACATACCCGGATATGTCAACATTCCCGGATATGACAACATTCCCGGATATGACGACGTACCAGGATATGACGCCATTCCCGGATATGGCGACATACCCGGAAATGACGACATTCTCGGATATGGTGACATACCCGGATATGACGATATACCCGGATATGATGACATTCCTGGATATGGTGACATTCCCGGATATGGCGACATACGCGGATATGGCGAAATACCCGGATATGGCGACATACATGGATATGGCATCATTCCCATAGATGGCGACATACCCGGTTATGGCAACATACCCGGATATGGCGACATAGTCGTATATGATGACAAACCCGGATATGACGACATTCCCGGTTATGACGACATACCCGGCTATGACGACATACCCGGATATGACGTAATTCCCTGTTACGACAACATACCCAGATATGACGACCTTCCCAGATATGATGACATTCCTGGATATGACGACATACCTGGATATGACACATTCCCGGATATGGTGACATTTACGGATATGACGACATTCCCTGATATGGCGACATACCCGGATATGACTACATTCCTGGATGTGACGCTATACCCGGACAAGACGACACACCCGGATATGGTGACATACCCTGATATGATGACATACCCAGATATGACGACATTCTCGGATATGACATACCCGGATATGGCAACATACCCGGATATGATGACATTCCCGGATATGACGACATTACCGGATATGACGACGTTCCCAGATATTACGACATTCTCGGATATGACGACATTTCCGGATATTACGACATTCCCGGATAAGGTGACATTCCCGGATATGGCAACATACCCGGATATGATGATATTCCTGGATATGACGACATTACCGGATATGACGACGTTCCCGGATATTACGGCATTCCCGGATATGGTGACATTACCTGATATGACACCGTTCCCGGATATTTGGACATTGTCAGATATGGTGACATTCCCAGATATGGCGACATTCCCTGGTTTGGCGACATTCCCGGATCTGACGACATTCCCGTTTATGACAACATACCCAGATATGACGACATTCCCGGATACGACAACATTACCGGATATGACGACGTTGCAGTTATTACGACATTCCCGGATATGACATTCACGGACATTCCCGGTTATGGTGACATTCCCGGATATGATGACATTCCCGGATATGACGCCATCTTCGGATATGACAACATACACGGATATGATGACATTACCGGCTATGCCGACGTTCCTGGATATTACGGCATTCCCGGATATGACGACGTTCCCGGATATGACGACATTCCCGGATATTATGACATTCATGGATATGGTGACATTCCCTGATATGGCGACATTACCTGATTTGGCAACATTCCCAGATATGGTGACATACCCGGATATGACAACATTCCAGAATATGACATAATTCCCGGATATGATGACATTCCTGGATATGGCGACATACCCGGATATGACAACATTCCCGGATATGGCAACATTCCCGGATATGACAACATATCAGGATATGACGCCATTCCAGGATATGGCTAAATACCCGGATATGACGACATTCCTGGATATGGCGCCATACCTGGACATGACTACATACCCGGATATGTTGACATACCCGGATGTGACGGCATACCCGGATATGATGACATTCTCGGATATGGGGACATACCTGGACATGACGACATACCCGGACATGTTGACATACCCGGATATTACGACATTACCGGATATGGTGACATTCCCAAATATGGCGATATTCCCTGATTTGGCGATATTCCCGGATCTGACGACATTCCCGGATATGGCGACATGCCCGGATTTGACGACATTCCCGGATATGACAACATTCCCGAATATGACGACATACCAGGATATGACGCCATTCCCGGATATGGCAACATACCTGGATATGATGTCATTCCCGGATATGACGACACTACCGGATATGACGACGTTCCCGGATATTACGACATTCTCGGATATGATAATATACCCGGATATTACGGCATTCCCGGATATGGTGACATTACCTGATATGACAACGTTCCCGGATATTAGGACATTGCCGGCTAAGGTGACATTCCCAGATATGGCGACATTCCCTGATTTGGCGATATTCCCGGATCTGACGACATTCCCGTTTATGACAACATACCCAGATATGACGACATTCCCGGATATGACGACATTACCAGATATGACGACGTTGCAGATATTACGACATTCCCGGATATGACAACATTCACGGACATTATGACATTCCCGGTTATGGTGACATTCCCGGATATGATGACATTCCCGGATATGACGCCATCTTCGGATATGACAACATAGCCGGATATGACGACATTACCGGATATTACGACATTCATGGATATGGTGACATTCCCTGATATGGCGACATTACCTGATTTGGGATATGATGACATTCCCGTTTATGACAACATACCCGGATATGATGACATTCCCGGATATGAAATTACCGAATATGATGACATTCACAGATATTACGACATTACCGGATAGTCTGAGGTTCCCAGATATTACAGCATTCCCGGATATGACGACATTCCCGGATATTACGACATTCATGGATATGGTGACATTCCTGGATATGGCGACATTCCCTGACTTGGCAACATTCCCAGATATGTCGACATTCCCGGATATGGCAACATACCCGGATATGACGACATTCGCAGATATGACGACATTCCCGGATATGACAATATTCCCGGATATGACGACATACCAGGATATGACGCCATTCCTAGATATGATGACATTCCCGGATATGACGCCATACCCGGACATGACGACATACCCGGATATGGTGACATACCCGGATATGATGACATACCCGGATATTTCGACATTCCCGGATATGGGGACATACCCAGATATGTTGACATTCTCGGATATGACTACACTCCCGGATACGGCGACATACCCAGATATGACGCCTTACCCGGCTTTGACGACATTCCCGGTTATGATGACATGCCCGGATGTGATGACATACCTGGAGATGACACATTACCGGATAGGAAGACATTCCCGGATATGACGACATTCCCGGATATGATGACATTCCCGGATATGACAACATTCCCGGATATGATGACATAACCGGATATGCGACATTCCCGAATATGACGACATTACTGGATATTACGACATTCCCGGATATGGTGACATTTACGGATATGACGACATTCCCGGATATGGCGACATACCCGGATATGACTACATTCCTGGATATGACGCTATACCCGGACAAGACGACACACCCGGATATGGTGACATACCCTGATATGATGACATACCCAGATATGACGACATTCTCGGATATGACATACCCGGATATGGCAACATACCCGGATATGATGACATTCCCGGATATGACGACATTACCGGATATGACGACGTTCCCAGATATTACGACATTCTCGGATATGACGACATTTCCGGATATTACGACATTCCCGGATAAGGTGACATTCCCGGATATGGCAACATACCCGGATATGATGATATTCCTGGATATAATGCCATTCCCGAAGATGGCGAGTTTTCCGGATATGTGGACATACCCAGATATGGCTACATACCAATATATGGCGACATTCCCGGATATGGCGACATTCCCTGACTTGGCAACATTCCCAGATATGTCGACATTCCCGGATATGGCAACATACCCGGATATGACGACATTCCCGGATATGACGACATTCCCGGATATGACGACATTCCCGGATATGACGACATACCAGGATATGACGCCATTCCTGGATATGATGACATTCCCGGATATGACGACATACCCGGATATGACGACATACCCGGATATGGTGACATACCCGGATATGATGACATACCCGGATATTTCGACATTCCCGGATATGGGGACATACCCAGATATGTCGACATTCTCGGATATGACTACATTCCCAGATATGTCTACATTCCCGGATATGACGCCATACCCTGATATGGCGAAATTCCAGGATATGATGACATTCCTGGATATGATGACATACCTGGATATGACGACATACGACATACCCGGATATGACGACATTCCCGGATATGACTGACATTCCCGGATATGATGACATTCCCGGATATGACGACATTCCCGGATATGATGACATAACCGGATATGCGACATTCCCGAATATGACGACATTACTGGATATTACGACATTCCCGGATATGGTGACATTTACGGATATGACGACATTCCCTGATATGGCGACATACCCGGATATGACTACATTCCTGGATATGATGCTATTCCCGGACAAGACGACACACCCGGATATGGTGACATACCCTGATATGATGACATACCCGGATATGACGACATTCCCGGATATGATGACATTCCCGGATATGGCAACATACCCGGATATGATGACATTCCCGGATATGACGACATTACCGGATATGACGACGTTCCCAGATATTACGACATTCTCGGATATGACGACATTTCCGGATATTACGACATTCCCGGATAAGGTGACATTCCCGGATATGGCAACATACCCGGATATGATGATATTCCTGGATATGACGACATTACCGGATATGACGACGTTCCCGGATATTACGGCATTCCCGGATATGGTGACATTACCTGATATGACACCGTTCCCGGATATTTGGACATTGTCAGATATGGTGACATTCCCAGATATGGCGACATTCCCTGGTTTGGCGACATTTCCGGATCTGACGACATTCCCGTTTATGACAACATAACCAGATATGACGACATTCCCGGATACGACAACATTACCGGATATGACGACGTTGCAGTTATTACGACATTCCCGGATATGACATTCACGGACATTCCCGGTTATGGTGACATTCCCGGATATGATGACATTCCCGGATATGACGCCATCTTCGGATATGACAACATACACGGATATGATGAAATTACCGGCTATGCCGACGTTCCTGGATATTACGGCATTCCCGGATATGACGACATTCCCGGATATGACGACATTCCTGGATATTATGACATTCATGGATATGGTGACATTCCCTGATATGGCGACATTACCAGATATGGCGACATTCCCGGATATGGTGACATACCCGGATATGACAACATTCCAGAATATGACATAATTCCCGGATATGATGACATTCCTGGATATGACGACATACCCGGATATGACAACATTCCCGGATATGATGACATTCCCGGATATCACGACATTCCCAGATATGATGACATTCTTGGATATGACGACATTCCCAGAAATGATGACATACCCGGATATGACGACATTCCCGGATATGACGACATTCCTGGATATGACGACATACCCGGATATGACGACATACCCGGATATGACGACATACCCGGATATGATGACATTCCCACATATTATGACATTCCCGGATATGACGACATACCCGGATATGATGACATACCCGGATATTACGACATACCCGGATATGACGACATACCCGGATATGACGACATTCCCGGATATGACGACATTCCCGGATATGACGACATTCCCGGATATGACGACATACATACCCGGTTATGACGACATTCCCGGATATGACAACATTCCCGAATATGACGACATACCCGGATATGACGACATTCCCAGATATGACGATTTTCCTGGATATGACGACATTCCCGGATATTACGACATTCCCGAATATGACGACATTCCCGGATATGACGACATTCCCGGATATGGTGACATTACCGGATATGACAACATTCCCAGATATGAGGACATTCCCGGATATGGTGACATTCCCAGATATGGCGACATTCCCTGATATGGCGACATTCCCTGATATGACGACATTCCCTGATATGGCGACATACCCAGATATGACGACATTCCCGGATATGACGACATTCCTGGATATGACAACATTCCTGGAGATGACGGCATTTCCGGATATGTGGACATACCCGGGTATTGCAACATTCCTGGATATGGTGACATTCCCGGATATGACGACATTCCCGGATATGACGACATAACCAGATATGACAACATAGCCGGATATGACGACATTACCGGATATCACGACATTCATGGATATGGTGAAATTCCCTGATATGGCGACAGTACCTGATTTGGGATATGACGACATTCCCGGATATGACGACATACCCGGATATGATGACATTCCCGGATATGATAATCTTCCCGGATATGATGACATACCCAGATATGGCAACATACCCGGAAATTCCCAGATATGACGACTTTCCCGGATATGACGCCATTCCCGGATATGATGCCATTCCAGGATATGAGGACATTCCTGGATATGGCGACATTCCCTGACTTGGCAACATTCCCAGATATGTCGACATTCCCGGATATGGCATCATACCCGGATATGACGACATTCCCAGATATGACGACATTCCCGGATATGACAACATTCCCGGATATGACGACATACCAGGATATGACGCCATTCCTAGATATGATGACATTCCCGGATATGACAACATTCCCGGATATGACGACATACCCGGATATGGTGACAT
This sequence comes from Leucoraja erinaceus, assembly GCF_028641065.1. Lineage (NCBI taxonomy): Eukaryota > Metazoa > Chordata > Chondrichthyes > Rajiformes > Rajidae > Leucoraja > Leucoraja erinaceus. Next base: position 78,077 of record NW_026576530.1, on the reverse strand, counting down.
ACCCGGATATGATGACATACCCGGATATTTCGACATTCCCGGATATGGGGACATACCCAGATATGTTGACATTCTCGGATATGACTACACTCCCGGATACGGCGACATACCCAGATATGACGCCATACCCGGCTTTGACGACATTCCCGGTTATGATGACATGCCCGGATATGACGACATACCTGGATATGACGTCATTCCCTGTTACTTCGACATACCCAGATATGATGACCTTCCCGGATATGATGACATTCCCGGATGTGATGACATACCTGGAGATGACACATTACCGGATAGGAAGACATTCCCGGATATGACGACATTCCCGGATATGATGACATTCCCGGATATGACAACATTCCCGGATATGACGACACACCAGGATATGACGCCATTCCTAGATATGACGACATACCCGGATATGTCGACATTCTCGGATATGACTACACTCCCGGATACGGCGACATACCCAGATATGACGCCATACCCGAACGTGACGACATACCCGGATATGGTGACATACCCGGATTTGACTACATTCCCAGATATGGGGACATACCCAGATATGACGACATTCCCGGATATGACTACACTCCCAGATACGGCGGCATACCCGGATATGACGACATACCCGGATACGACGACATTCCCGGATATGACGACATTCCCGGATATGACGACATTCCCGGATATGATGACATTCCCAGATATGACATTCCCTGATATGACGACATACCCGGATATGATTACATTCCCGGATAAGACGACTTTCCAAGAAATGACGACATCTCGGATATGAAAAAATTACCCGATATGACATTCCCGCGTATGACGACATACCCAGATATGATGACATACCCGGATATGACGATCTTCCCGGATATGATGACAAACCCGGATATGACGACATACCCGGATATGACGATCCAAGAGTGCAACAAATTTCGTTCCGATCGATGTTATATCTTAACAGTTATCTATCAGATACTATCGTATCTGCTTCCACCACCAACACCACCCCCGGCTGCTCATTCATGGACCACTACACCCTGTAAAAAAACTTCCCCTGAACATCTCCTTTAAACTGGTGAAGCACCTACATTCCCAGATATGGGGACATACCCAGATATGACGACATACCCGGATATGATTACATTCCCGGATAAGACGACTTTCCAAGAAATGATGACATCTCGGATATGAAAAATTACCCGATATGACATTCCCGCATATGACGACATACCCAGATATGATGACATACCCGGATATGACGATCTTCCCGGATATGATGACAAACCCGGATATGACGACATACCCGGTTATGACGACATTCTGGATATGTCGACATTCCCGGATATGAAGACATTCCCGGATATGACGACATACCCGGATATGACGACATTCCCGGATATGACAACTTTCCCCGATATGCCGACATTCCCGGATATGACGACATACCCGGATATGAAGACATTCCCGGATATGACGACATACCCGGCTATGACGACATACCCGGATATGACGACATTACCGGATATGACGACATTCCCGGATATGACAACATTCCTGGATATGACGAAATGCCCGGATATGACGACATACCCGGATATGACGACATTTTGGATATGCCGACATTCCTGGATATGAAGACATACCCGGATATGACAACTATCCCGGATATGATGACATACCTGGATACGACGACATTACCGGATATGACGACATATCCGGATATGACGTCATTCCCGGATATGACGACATTCCCAGATATGACGACATACCCGGATATGAGGACACACCCGGATATGACGACATTCGCAGATATGATGACTTTCCCAGATATGACGACATCTTGGATATGACAAAATTACCAGATATGACGACATCTCGTATGTGACAACATTAACAGATATGACGACATTCCCGGATATGATGACATACCCGGATATGACGACATTCCAGGACATGACGACATACCCGGATTTGAGGACATTCCCGGTTATGACATTCCCGGATATGACGACATCTCTGAACACTACAGTATATGACGACATTACTGGATATGACGACATACCTGGATATGACGATCTTCCCCGATATGACGACATACCCAGATATGACGACATTCCCATATATGACGACATTCCCGGATATGACGACATACCCGGATATGACGACATTCCCGGATATGAGGACATTCCCGGATATGACATTCCCGGATATGATGACATACCCGGTTATGACGATATTCCCGGATATGACAACCTTGCCGGTTATGACGACATTACCCGATATGACGACATTCCCGGATATGATGACATACCCGGATATGACGACATACCCGGATATGATGACATTACCGGATATGACAACATTCCCGGATTTAAAGACATACCCAGATATGACGACGTTCCCAGATTTAAAGACATACCTGGATATGACGACATTCCCAGATATACCGACATTCCCGAATATGACGACATACCCGGATATGACGACATTCCTGGAAATGACGACTTTCCTAGTTATGACGACATCTCGGATATGACAACATTACTAGATATGACGACATTTCCAGATATGACGACATACCCGGATATGACGACATTACCGGATACGACGACATTCCGGATATGACGACATTCCCGGATATGATGACATTCCCGGATATGACGACATTCCCGGATATGACGACATTCCCGGATATGACATCCCGGATATTACCCGATATGATGACATTCCCGGATATGACGACATACCCAGATATGATGACATACCCGGATATGACGTTCTTCCCGGATATGATGACAAACCCGGATATGACGACATACCCGGATATGACGACATTCCCGGATATGACGACATTCTCGGATATGACGACATTCCCCGATATGATGACATTCCCGGATATGACGACATACCCGGATATGATGACATACCCGGATATGACGACATTCCCGGATATGATGACAAACCCGGATATGATGACATACCCGGATATGACGACATTTTGGATATGCCGACATTGCCAGATATGACAACATTACCCGATGATGACATTACCGGATATGACAACATTCCCGGATTTAAAGACATACCCAGATATGACGACGTTCCCAGATTTAAAGACATACCTGGATATGACGACATTCCCAGATATACCGACATTCCCGAATATGATGACATACCCGGATATGACGACATTCCTGGAAATGACGACTTTCCTAGTTATGACGACATCTCGGATATGACAACATTACTAGATATGACGACATTTCCAGATATGACGACATACCCAGATATGACGACATACCCATTCCCGGATATGACGACATACCCGGATATGACGACATTTTGGATATGCCGACATTCCTGGATGTGAAGACATACCCGGATATGACAACTGTCCTGGATATGATGACATACCCGGATATGACGAAATTTCCGGATATGACGACATCTCGGATATGAAAACAGTACCGGATATGACGACATTCCCAGATATGACGACATACCCGGATATGAGGACACACCCGGATATGATGACATTCGCAGATATGATGACTTTCCCAGATATGACGACATCTTGGATATGACAAAATTACCAGATATGACGACATCTCGTATGTGACAACATTAACAGATATGACGACATTCCCGGATGTGATGACATGCCCGGATATGACGACATTCCAGGACATGACGACATACCCGGATTTGAGGACATTCCCGGTTATGACATTCCCGGATATGACGACATCTCTGAACACTACAGGGTATGACGACATTACTGGATATGACGACATACCCGGATATGACGATCTTCCCCGATATGACGACATACCCAGATATGACGACATTCCCATATATGTTGACATTCCCGGATATGACGACATACCCGGATATGACGACATTCCCGGATATGACAACTTTCCCCGATATGAGGACATTCCCGGATATGACAACCTACCCGGAAATGACGACATTCCCGGATATAATGACATACCCGGATATGACGGCATACCCGGATATGTCGACATACCCGATATGATGACATTACCGGATATGATGACATTCCCGGATTTAAAGACGTACCCAGATATGACGACGTTCCCAGATTTAAAGACATACCTGGATATGACGACATTCCCAGATATACCGACATTCCCGAATATGACGACATACCCGGATATGACGACATTCCCATTGACGACATACCCGGATATGACAACATTACTAGATATGACGACATTCCCAGATATGACGACATACCCGGATATGACGACATTCCCGGATATGACGACATACCTGGATGTGATGACATTCCCAGATATGACGACGTACCCGGATATGAGGACATTCCCAGATATGACATTTCCAGATATGATGACATTCCCGGATATGACAAAATTCCCGGATATGACGACATACCCGTATATGGGGATATTCCCAGATATGACATTCCCGAATATGAGGACATTCCCGGATGTGACATTCCCGGATATGACGACATACCTGAATATGACGACATTCCCAGATATGACAACATACCCGGATATGATGACATTCCCGGATATGACGCCATTCCTGGAAATGACGACTTTCCTAGATATGACGACATCTCGGATATAACAACATTGCCGGGTAGGATGACATTCCCGGATATGACAACATTCCTGGATATGACGAAATGCCCGGTTATGACGACATACCCGGATATGACGACATTTTGGATATGCCGACATTCCTGGATATGAAGACATACCCGGATATGACGACATTCCCGGATATGAGGACATTCCCGGATATGACATTCCCGGATGTGACGACCTACTTTCTCCCTCGACCGGGTTGACTCTTCTCCAAGCCGGGCATACTCCGTTTCGTCGGTGGCTTCACTGGACCTGTCCGTGACGTACCCGGTACAAGGTCCTCACTCGACGTCGTTGGCGGCTCCTGGGCCTCTTCTGCCACTTTGCCTTGGCTGCACAGCCCTGGAAAATGTTCCAGGTAAGTTGACACCGTCGCTGTCCTGCTGGTTAGGCTTCCAGCTTTCGGCTGCTATCTTCGGTGACACTTACTTAATGCCCCACTTGTTTTCCTTGCTTCCTGTTCCGACCTTGCTTTTCTTTGGCGCCAATCCAAAACCATTTGGCGCCAAATCTTTTGGCTTGGTGCCGTTCCACTTTGTTTCCAAACACAAAAGAGCATTTCTCCTTTAATGACATCATAGGAATATCATTTCTCAGCTCAATAAGCTGTCAGAAACAGGCACTTTGGACCAACTGGCCCATGCCAACCAGCACGCTCAATCTACCCTAGTCAACATGCTGATGTTTGGTCCATCTATCTTCCATCTATCGATACATAATTAAAACTCTGATCTTGTTTTCCTCCAGTTTGCACGGTTTTTCTTTTTGCGCAAAAACAGTAAGAGATGGCACTACGATATTTTGCCAGCGCACTCACCGTTCTCCTGTGCTAAGAGTACAACAAATTTTGTTCTGATCGATGTTATATCTTAACAGTTATCTATCGGATACTATCGTATCTGCTTCCACCACCACCACCCTGACATTCCTGGACCACTCCACCCTGTAAAAAAACTTCCCCCGAACATCTCCTTTAAACTGGTGAAGCACCTCTGCTCCCTCTCCAGTCTCCACATCTGTCCTGTAATGTGGCGACCAGAACTGCTCTCTCCTTACCTGTACCTTTGATTGTATTATCTTCCGAGCTGTATACAGGTAGATATCATTGGATACATTGTTGTATCTTTGGATTGCAGCATTGACGGCTTCATCTAAACCAGCGGCGTCTGTATTAAATGTTCATATCTCGAGACACAACTGAAACATTGCAAGAAACATCAACAGTGAAAGAGGGCGAGGTCGGATCTACAAGTCACGGTCAGTGTGAACGATTCCACTGCCATTACCGTCACTGCATCAGGGGCCTGAGCTCAGAGAATAACAACACACGATGCAGGAAACATTCAGCCATCGTGCTACAGGAAGGATGTCATTAAGGTGGAAAGAGTGCAGAGAAGATTTAAGAGGATGTTGCCAGGATTCGAGGGCCTGAGCTAAAGGGAGAGGTTGGACAGGCTAGGACTTTGTTCCTTGGAGTGCAGGGGGCTGAGGGGTGATCTTAATGAGGGGTGTAAGATCATACACTGAATCGATAGGGTGAGTGAACAGTATTTTGGCTCATCCCTCCTATCCATCCACCTGTTCACACATTATTTAAACGTTGTTATAGTAACTGCCTCATCTACCTCCTCAGGCAGCTCATTCCATATCACCCCTATCCTCCTGTGCTCCAAAGCCTAAACTCCTAAGATGGACACAAAAACTGAAGTGACTCAGCGGGTCAGGCAGCATCTCTGGAGAGAAGGAATGGGTGACGTTTCGGGTTGAGACCCTTCTTCAGCCTGCCTGACCTCTCCCTATAGCTCAGGCCCTCGAGCCCTGGCAACATCTTCGTAAATCTTTGCTGCCTGATTTAACAGTATTCTTCCTGCATCATGATGACCAAAACTGAACACAATAGTCCATACTTGCCTTGAGAACGGGCTGGAACACAGAGCAGACACACAGTGAGCAGTATCGTATCCAATACGACACCCATGCTGTCCGCGGGGACTGAACTCACCCTCTCCGCCCGCCCGTCCCGGCACTTTATGTGGGCGAGTCTGGCTGATTGCCAGCCTGTGCCTCACCCAATGGAGGCTTCACAATGAGCTGGGCCGGGGCAGAGACAGAGGCAAGGCACAGGCTGGCATTTTGGATTTGGACCAATACTCTAACTTGATTTTTTTTAAACTCGGGAGAGCTCTTGGAATGAACTCGTACCGTGGGACAGGGCCATTATACAACTGTACAATACCATCCCAACTTCTGTACTCAATACTCTAACTGATGAAGGTCAAAGTGCCGAAAGCCTCCTTGAACACCCTATCTATATGTGTTGACACTTTCAGGGAACATTGTACCTGCAGTCCTGGATCCCTCTGCTCGACAACACTCTCAGAGCCCTGCGATTCACTGTGAAAGTCCTGCCCTGGTTTGACCAGAAAATGCAACATCTTGCACTTCTCTGTATTAAATTGCATCCATCATTGCTCAGCCCACCTGGTCAACTCATCTGCTCAATGTGCTCTACTTAACATCCTCTGGCAAAGGGTGGATTTAAAACCGTGATCTGGAAATTTGCAAGACACTAGGAAACTAGGCCATTATTTCCATGGCTGTGGTTCTACAGGTGTGATCTACAGATCAGACCCCAGTCAGTGCGGGGTGGAAACAACACCTCCAACATCATCTCTCTGAGCACCGGTTCCCCTCAGGGCTGTGTCCTGAATCCACTGCTGTTTACCCTGATGACCCATGACTGTTGTGCGAGGTTTAGTACAAACCACATCATGAAGCACGCAGATGACACAACAGTGCTGGGCCTTATCCGGGACGACAATTAACTGGCTTACAGGGAGGAGATGAAACAACTGGTGGACTGGGGCAACACGAACAATCTGATCCTGAATGTTGACAAAACAAAGGAGGTCATTGTTGACTTCAGCAGAAACCGGCACCACTACACATTAATGACATCGATGTGGAGCTGGTCAGTAGCTCTAAGTACTTGGGGGTGCAGATCACTAACAGCCTGACCTGGTCAAATAACATCACATCATTAGTTAAGAGAGCACAGCAGCGTTTGCACTTTCTGCGCCGAATGAGAGGAGCTCACCTCCCCATCCCATCCTCACCACTTTCTACAGGGGCACCATAGAGAGTAGTCTGACCAGCTGCATCTCTGTCTGGTTTGGGGACTGTAAAGCCTCCGACTGGAAGTCCGTGCAGAGAGTGGTGAGGACGGCTGAAAAAATCATCGGGACTTCTCCCCCCTCAATCGGGGACATTGCATGCAAACGTTGCTTGGCTAAGACCAGCAGTATTATAAAAGATTCCACACATCTCCATCATGGACTGTTCACTCTGCTGCCCTCGGTCAAAAGATATCGTAGCATGAGGAGCAGAACGTCAAGTTTTTGCAACAGCTTCTTCCCACGAGCCATCAGACTCTTGAATGCCATGTAATGGGCCGCCACTATTATCTATTTTATCTTTTTATCCATTTAATCTTTTCGTTATTTTATGTTGCACGGGGAGCCAAATGCAACGATATTTTGTTCAGACTAGCATTTATTGATGTATTTCTGAATGACCACAAGGTGTTGATTGAATTGAATGGCCTGACTGTGGGCTGTAACTGCTACGGCCCTCATTGTGGTCAGTTGGGCTCCAGATCAAAGCCACAAAATGGCCTTGGAGCAAGCACAGGAACAGGCCTTCAGCCCACAATCTCCGTGCTGAACACGATACCAAGTTAAAACAATCTCTTTTGCTTGCACATGATCCATATCCCTCCATTCCCTGCATATCCATGTGCCATCTAAACGTCTCTTAAATGCCACTATGGCTCTATCTGCCTCCACCACCTACCCTGACATTGTATTCCACGCATCCACCACTCTCCATGTAAAAAGACTTGCCCTGCATATCTCCTTTAAACTTTGGAGAAAGTCCTAGTCTGCCCAACCTCTCCCAAATATCTCAGGCCCTCATGTTCTGGCAACATCCTTGTAAATCTTCTGAATCTGCACTTTTTCCAGTTTAACAACATCCTTCCTGTAGCAGGGTGAGCAAAACAGAACACAATACTTCAAATGTGGCCTCACCAATGTCTTATACAACTGCAACATGACCTCCCAACTTCTATACTCAATACTCGAACTGATGAAGGCCAATGTGTTGAAAGCCTCCTTGACCAACCTATCTATGTGTGCGGCCAATTTCAAGGAACCATGTACCTGCACTCTGAGATCCCTTTGCTCTACAACCTTCCCAGATCCCTGCTATGTCACTGGGATTCCCCTCCCCATGTTAGACTTGCCAAAATGCAACATCTTGTACTTATCTACCTGAACTCCATTACCCATCATTCTTCAGCCCACTCGCTAGGCCACAGGCTTCCCATTTTCACACATCCTGCTCACATTTTTCCCGTCGGCGATAAACATCTTCCCGTCACATTCCCACCTATATTTCCAAAGTTTTTATTTGTTTAAAGTTTTAAAAACAGCCTGAGATCTCACCCATTTTGAGTGACGTCACAAAGCACTGGCAAGGCAGAACGGAACACTCTGGGAGGGGGAGGCAACTCCAGCGCTCGCGGTGAATGAGGAGTGGCAGCGGCTGTCGGTGCCCGACGCCCAAAGCCCGGTGGGGAGGGTGATGCTGAAGCTGGTGTGAGGGCCGAACCTGGGGCTTGGGATGGGGCCGGGGCCGGGACGGAGAAAGAAGCCGCCGCTGGAACCAAGGACGAGCCTGGGTCTGGGGTCAGGGACGGGCCTGGAGATGAAGTCGGGGCCTGGACTGGAGCCCAGGTGGCGGCCAAGCTGACGGATGGAGTCTACAACCAAGGCCAGGCCGAGTATGAGAACTAGGCCTAGTTCAAGGCCCTGCCGCTGCTCTATGACCTCGGTAGAGTGAGGGGAGAAGGATGAAAGAAATGAGGAGGAGGGAGACGGGGTGGGGAATGGGGTGGTAGAGGAAGATGGGGAGGGGTGGGGGAGGGAGATGCCCCCTCCTTATCTACCCTCACTCCCACCCTCTCCCTCTCTACACCCCCCCCCCTCCCTCTCTACCCCCCCTCTCTCTCTCTAGGTATTGAAGAGGGAAGGTGAAGAGGATGAGGAGTGAGTTCTGGGGATGAGGAGAAATGAGTCGCGCCTTCACAGTTGGGGGCTATGCATGAGTGGTACAATATTGCGTTGGGGGAATGGGTAAGTGGTGGAATCTTGCGGCGGGTCTGCACTTTGTCCAGGATACTATTAAAAGTCTCATCTTGGATATATGTATATGTGTGTGTGTCTTCTGTGTCCTTCTACCTTCGTCAAAACGCCACACGCTAACGCATCAATGTTCACACATTATTAATCACATTAACCCCGTCAACAAAATAAACGGCTTCACTACATATTTCATGCTTTATTTCACAAGTTACAGCGTTTAAAAAATACCCCAAAGCAAGTTTTTAAACGGAAACTCTTTCAATCCGATTCCAAAGTTACATCACAAAGCCCCACAATAGAGGGGGGGGGCACCAGCTTCGAGTGACGTCAGTGGGAGGGCCACATTTAAATACGGGGGTTGCACGGAAGGTCATAAGGTCAAAGGGCGTGACGCATGTAGTCGCTGAAGCCTTCTGCAGTACCCCACACGCAACACGTACGTACTTACCTGTAAAAACCACCAACATCACTGCTGCTCATGGGCAGAGGGAACATACAAACGTTTTTCGTGACTGACTTGCGAAAGGGCAGCGTGCGGGCGGATTGAGGGCAGGTCCCGGCCCACGACCTCCTGGGGCTGGAGGGTGACTGAGCGCTCTGAACCGGAGCACGAAGGGACACTCAGACACCCAGTGTAGATGGTGGAAGGAGCGGATCCCTCGGGACAGCCCCCACTCACCAAATGCAAATTGGAGGAACAGCATCTCATATTTCGCTTGGGCAGCTGACAGCCCACCGGTATGACCTCTAACTTCAAGCAGTTCTAACTCTAACTTCCCTAACTTCAAGTAACGCCCCCCTCCCGTCCCAACCCCTTCCTAGTTGTACCAGCTTCAAATTCGACTTGTCGAGTCTCATTGTACTCATTTTCACCTGGGTCCACAGCTAACAATGGCGTTTCCTTTATCAATGCTACTTTTTTGCATATCTTTCATTCATTTGTTCTATATTTCTCTACATCAGCGTCTATGTCCCTCGTTTCCCTTATCCCCCACTCTCAGTCTGAAGAAGGGTTTTGACCCAAAACGTCATCTATTTCATTTCTGCTAAGTTGCTGTCTGACCCGCTGAGTTACTGCAGCTTTTTGTGTCTATCTTCTTGTCCACACTAATATTACGTGGGACTACCCTGCTGGAGATGTGATAGTTTTTCGGATCGTATCTCCAGTTGCTCTGCAGCCTAACATCGTGGAGCTGGAAGCCTTGCTCGACTTGGCTTTGAGCCCCCTGCAGGAACGTGGACTTACCATCAGAGCTGATCCCTTGCCCGGGATCGCTCCAACCGCGGCCATCGAGAGCTCGCAGTCTCGGGTAGAGACCGTGGTGTCAGTAGCTCCAACAACGCAAAAGGTTCGCCAGCCCCAACCCGGGATCTGATCGCCAGCGTGGGGGAGCTGAGATTCCCCCCCCCCCCCAATTGCAGGAGCTGATCGCCCCGATGTGGAGGGCCCACACGCCCCAGGTTACGTGAGGAAGGTCATCCCATCAACGGAAGGCTCGAGGCCCCCCGACCACGGGAGAACAAAGAATGGAAGAGATTGGACTTTGTTTTCGCCTCCATCACAGTGAGGAATGTGGAGGAGTCACTGTGGTGGATGTTTATGTTAAAATGTGTTTTGTGTGTTTTGTTGTTTTTTATTTGTACTTGGCAAATCAAATTCTTCATATGTTGCAAAACATACTTGGCCTATAAAGTATTATTGTATTGTATTGTATTGACTACTGGGCCAGTGGTGATATTTCCAGACCTCTCTGGACATTGCAAGAACCATCAATAGACCTACAAGAGATCTACAAGAGATCTACAAGAGATCTACAAGAACCTGGCAGAGTGAACCGTCACCCCACCACTCCCCCCTGTATCACCAGCGAACCTCCCAGTTCAGGTGCAACCCATCCCTCTTGTATAGATCAACTCTGCCTCCAGTAGAGTTGGTGCAGGGGAGGTTGTGGGCCTGGGTTAGAAGGCTCCAGCCACAGGGAGAGGTTGGACAGACTTGGATTGTTTTCTCTGGAATGCTGGGGCTTTGGGGGAGACTTGGTAGAAGTATATAAAATAATGAGGGACAAAGTTAGTGTAGACACAGCCATAGATAGGTTAGACAGTCAGAACCTTTCTCCCAGGATAGAAATGTCCAACACTAGAGGACATAGCTGTCAGGTTAGAGGAGGAAAGTGTTTTAGAATGGTGGAGGCCTTGAATCCATTCCCTGGGGTAGTGGGGCAGTCAGATACAACAGTGGTGGTTAAGAGGCTTTTAGATAGGCACAAGTAAGGTCAGGGAATGGATCATGTACAGATCAGTTCAACTTGACGTCATGTTGGGCACAGACATTGTGGGCCAAAGGGCCTCTTCCTGTGCTGTACTGTTGTATGTTGTATGTTGTATTATCTGCACCTTGTCTACACTAGTTTGCAGGATGATGATGTTGCTATTCTGGATGTACTATGTGGAGCAGTGGGTTAGAGGAACAACAAAGCCAAGGCGTTTCACAGGCATTTTATTGCGATCACGTGCCACTTCTGTGTGTATGGAGCAGCCCAGACGCCAGCGCGACACTCGTATTTCTGAAAGGGAAGCACGAGGAGATGAGTGGGAGGACAGATGCCTTGACGGACATGACACAGACATTGTCACACAGAACCTGTCTAACAATGGACAATGAAACCTTTCTGTTCATAATGTCTCAACACTCATTTACAGTCACACACCTGTACAGCATGGAAACAGGCCCTTCGGCCCGCCTTGTCCATGCCGACCAAGTTGACAAACTGGGTTAGTATTATTATTTGCCTCGAAACCCTTCATATTCATATATCTGTCCAAAGATATTTTAAAAGCTGTAATTCCATTTGCTTCTGTAGCTTCCCCTGGCAGCTCCTTCAGATACAGACTGCCCTCTGAATGCCCTGAGCTCCCACTTATACCTCTTCCCTTTCACATTAAACCTGTACCCTCTAGTTTTAGAATCCTCTACCCTGGGGAACAGACTGTGAGCGTTCACTTTATCCATGCCCCTCATGATCTTGTACACCTCAATAATGTCACCCCTCAGCCTCATACACTCCAAAGACGACTCAGCCTTCCCACCCTCTTCCTGTAACTCAAGTCTATCCAGCACAGGTTCAAACCAAAATTAATGCAAAGAAACGGTTTTACCACCTTAATCAGCGACGGGCTTGTTTGAAAGGAGCAGCGTTTGAAGTTGTATGGATGTTCCTTACGACAGACTGTTCTTCCGATATCAAAGTGTAGTAGATACTTCAGACCAGCAACAATCTTCAAAAGAAAAAAGTGGATGTTTCTGTTAACATAGAACAGTACAAGAACAGAGTCACTACGTAAACATAGAAACATAGAAAATAGGTGCAGGAGTAGGCCATTCGGCCCTTCGAGCCTGCACCGCCATTCAATATGATCATGGCTGATCATCCAACTCAGTATCCTGTGCCTACCTTCTTTCCATATCCCCTGATACCTTTAGCCACAAGGGCCACATCTAATTCCCTCTTAAATATAGCCAATGAACTGTGGCCTCAACTACCTTCTGTGGTAGAGAATTCCACAGATTCGCCACTCTCTGTGTAAAAAATGTTTTTCTCATCTCGGTCCTAAAAGACTTCCCCCTTATCCTTAAACTGTGACCCCTAGTTCTGTTCACCGTAGGCGCTGAACATGATGCCAAGACCATCCCTATCTCGGAACAAAGAACTGCAGATGCTGGTTAAGAAACAAAATGGCCCAAAGTGCTGGAGTAAATCAGCAGGTTGGGTCAGGTCCCTGGAGAACATGGACAGGTGACGTTCCAGGTTGAGGCCCATTCTTCAGCCTATCCACCCTCTCCCTGGACCACATCACCCCGATTCTGGCCTCTCTCCACTGGCTCCCTGTGCGGTTCCAAATAAATGTCAAGATCCTCCTTTATACCTACATAGCCCTTAATGGGGCTTGCCCCCCACCTACATCACCCACCACACCACCTCCAGGTCCCTCAGATCGGCCGACTTGGGGTTACTGAACAACCCGCGGTCTAGGCATAAGCTCAGGGGCGATCGCGCCTTTGCAGTTGCGGCTCCTAGACTGTGGAACAGCATCCCCCTTCCCATCAGAACTGCCCCCTCCATCGACTCCTTTAAGTTGAGACTTAAAACTCATCTCTATCTTTTCTTGGTGTCCTCTGAGCGAGGGCTATATGTTTGTAGTGATGTTTGTATTTAATTTATGAACCTCTAACGTTAGTACCTCCACCAATGTAAAGCACTTTGGTCAACGAGAGTTGTCTTTTAAATGTGCTATAGAAATATAAGTCACTTGACTTGACTTGACTTCATCAGACTGATTGTAGGAGGGTGGTGGGTGGGGGGACCAGAAAGGGGGGAGAAGCAGGGCGAGGGGGGTGAGGGGGCGAGGGGGGCGAGGGAGGGGGGGGGGGGGTGATAGGTAAATGGTTAGTAGGTCAGAGATAGGAAAGTAAGGTGTGAGACAGGTTTCGAGTCATATTCATACAGTTTGGAAACAGGCCCTTCGGCCCAACTTGCACAAACCAGCCAAGATGTCCCATCTGCACTAGTCCCACCTACTTGCATTTGGCCCATATTTTTCGAAACATTTCCTATCCATGTACCTCAAGCCTCCTCTGGCAGCTCGTTCCATATACCCACGTGTGAAAGCATTGCCCCTCAGGTTCCAATTAAATCTTTCCCCTCTCACCTTAAACCTCTGTTCCCTGGTTCCTGATGCCTCCACTCTGGGCAAGAGACTGTGCATTCACTTTATCCATTCCCCCCATGCTCATACACCTTAATAATATCATTCCTCATCCTCCTGTGCTCCAAGGCATCCTTGCCTACTCAACCGCTCCCTACAGCTCAGGCCCTCGAGTCCTGGCAACATCCTCGTAAATCATCTCTGCGCCCTTTTGCAGCTTCACAACATTTTTCCTTTAACAGGGTGACCAAAACTGAACACATTACTCCAAATATGGCCTCACTAATGTCTTATACAACTGTACGATACCATCCCAACTTCTGTACTCAATACTCTAACTGATGAAGGTCAAAGTGCCGAAAGCCTTCTTGACCACCCTATCTATATGTGTTGCCACTTTCAGGGAACAATGTACCTGCAGTCCTAGATCCCTCTGCTCTACAACACTCTCAGAGCCCTGCCATTCACTGTGAAAGTCCTGCCCTGATTTGACCAGAAAATGCAACATCTTGCCTGTCTCTGTATTAAATTGCATCCATCATTGCTCAGCCACCTGGCTAACTCATCTACTCAATATGCTCTACTTAGCATCCTCTGGCAAAGGGTGGATTTAAGACGTGATCTGGAAACTAGGCCATTATTTACATGGCTGTGGTTCTACAGGTGTGATTTGCATCAACTGGTTAGAAGTGCTCAGCTGCCTCTGATCAGTAAATAATATCTGGATATGTGGAGATCTGGAGTTCTGCCATTCTCAGCTTTCAGGGCAAGGTCGATATCCAAGTTAATCAGTGGAAGATTGAGGGGAAAACAATAACAGAGGCAGAATCAGGAAGGTGTCACAGTGAACTCAAGGAGAACAGGAATCTCCCATTAAACACAGAGTGCTGGAGGAACTATGCAGGCAGCATCTGTGGCGGGACTGGACAGGCGACGTTTCAGATCAGGACCCTTCTTCACACTTATCCTTCCTGCTTCCCTTCATAAATATGCTCCGCGGGTGCCGAAACTTGATCCCAGCTGCCTATACCTGTCCCATGCTTCCTTCTGAACCTGACCAGAGGCTCAATGTCTCTGGTCATCCAAGCTTCCTTACTCCCATCTCCTTGCCCTTCACTCTAACAGGGACATGCATGTCCTGCACACTTTTAAAAGCTGCCCAGTTCCCTGAATTCCCTTCAGCATTTCCTTAGTCTTTGGCAGTTCCGCTCGTGGAAAAGTGTTCTGACTGTCTGCCCTATCTATGCCTCGTGTAATTTTATGTATTTCTATTAGGTGTCCCCTCAAGCTCTGGCGTTCCAGAGAAAACAGTCTGAGTGTGTCCAACCTCTCCCTGTAGCTAATACCCTCTAGTCAAGGCACCACGCTGGTGAACCACCTGTGTAAAGGCTCCACATCCTGTAATGGGACCACAACGTCTCTCACCTCACCTGCACCTGTGCATCTAGCATCCTCTGGACTTTAAACAGGTAGACATCATTGGATGCGTTGTTGTATCTATAGACTGCAGCAAGTGTGGCATTTCGAACGGCGGGGTCGTCCACACTAATATTACTTGGCATTCCCGGGAAAAGGTCCATATCTCCAGACTGTTCTGAAACATTGCAAGAAACAACAACAGTGAGAGAGGGGGAGGAGCGATCTGCAAGTGAACGATTCCACTGCCATGACCGTCACTGCATCAGGGTCCTGAGCTCAGAGAATAACGACACAAGATGCAGGAAACATTCAGCCCAGCACAGTAACCAGCCAGACAAAGCGAGAGGATTCTACAACCAGAGGGCACAGGCTTAAGGTGAGAGGGGAGAGATAAACAAGGGACCACAGGGACAACTTTTTCACTTGAGGGAAGTCCATATCTAGAATGAGCTGCCAGAGGATGCTGTAGAAATGGATACAATTATGACTTTTGGTCAGATCTATGGATGGGAAAGGTTTAGATGGATATGGACTAAATGTAGGCAAATGGAACTAGCCCAGTAATGCCAACCTGGTTGCATGGCCAAGATGGGCCAAAGGGCCTGTTTCTGTGCTGTACAGCTCGATGACTCTAAAGGGCCTGTCGCACTGAGGCTATTTGTTAGGCGACTAAGCTGTCGCCACATGGTCGGCGGGGTATCACCTGTATGGTCGTGGGTAGTTTCCTCAGTCACCCAAAGAGTCGTAGTGTCTTTCTGGTCACCGCTGCATTTTCAACATAGTCAAACATTTTCGCCGACAGTTGACGACAGTGGGCTTGACGCCAAATGGTCGTAGCTTGACTTCTCCTGACGTAGGTGCTGATGTAGGTTGTCGCCAGGGTGACGTAGGCTGTTCCCGGTGCTGACCGGTGAATTCCATTGGCGACTACCTACGTCAACCTATGTCACACCTGGAGTACTGCGTACAGTTTTGGTCTCCAAATCTGAGGAAGGACATTATTGCCATAGAGGGAGTGCAGAGAAGGTTCACCAGACTGATTCCTGGGATGTCAGGACTGTCTTATGAAGAAAGACTGGATAGACTTGGTTTATACTCTCTAGAATTTAGGAGATTGAGAGGGGATCTTATAGAAACTTACAAAATTCTTAAGGGGTTGGACAGGCTAGATGCAGGAAGATTGCTCCCGATGTTGGGGAAGTCCAGGACAAGGGGTCACAGCTTAAGGATAAAGGGGAAATCCTTTAAAACCGAGATGAGAAGAACTTTTTTCACACAGAGTGGTGAATCTCTGGAACTCTCTGCCGCAGAGGGTAGTCGAGGCCAGTTCATTGGCTATATTTAAGAGGGAGTTAGATGTGGCCCTTGTGGCTAAGGGGATCAGAGGGTATGGAGAGAAGGCAGGTATGGGATACTGAGTTGGATGATCAGCCATGATCATATTGAATGGCGGTGCAGGCTCAAAGGGCCGAATGGCCTACTCCTGCACCTAATTTCTATGTTTCTATGTTTCTATGTTTCAACCGGCGACAGGTACCGGCCACTGAATTGTCTTCAGTTGTCATCAGTTGTAGCTGACAGGGTCTTAGCTTGTCGCGGGTGAACGTAGGTTGACTTTGGTTGTCGTCTACGTGGTCGCAGGTGGACGTCCTAATGGGTCGCCAGTTGGTGTAGCTGGACGTTGACTAGGTGGTAGGTTGTCGTAGACATTGTCGTAGACATTGTTGCAGGGGGGTCCAGTCACCGTTTTTTCAGCGACCTGCTACGACCATGACAGTCGCCAGCAGTTGCCGTGAAAATCGCCTGTGGCACAGGCCCTTAAAGAGTTAATATTTCAGATCGGTGCATCAGCTTTGAAACATCTGTCCACAGATGCTGACTGTTCTGAGCAATTTTGCATTATTTCAGATTTCCAACATCTGCATTGTTATTAATAATAATAGATTCTGGACTAATTTGTGGTCCTCTCTCCAGTGTGGGTGTGAAGGGACCCTATGTTGCTGTACGAGGGTCAGTCTGATGATCAGCACTCCTCAATCAGACACAACCATCACCAAAACTCAGCAAACATCCACAAATAATCTACAGGATTCAGCGACAATGACTGTGTCCCACGATCAGGCCCACTCACTCCCATCTAACCCAGCACGACCCCATTCACAGCAACAGATAATCTGCGTGGCATTGTAACATTGACCCCAATAGAACCGCCACAAGGCAGCCAGCATCATTGAAGACCCACACCACCCTGGCCACTCTCTCATCTCGCTGCTACCATCGGGAAGAAGGTACAGGAGCCTGAAAACCCTGACCTCCAGGTTCAAGAACAGCTTCTTCCCAGCAACCGTCAACTCTTGAACACTGCACAACGACTGTGATCTTCTATGGACCGTGTGGGTGGTCACACTACAGACTGCAATTTTTAAACCAGCAGCAAGCAGCAGAATTAGGCCATTTGGCCCATTGAGTCTACTCCGCCACTCGATCATGGCTGATCTACTCTCCCCTCTCAACCCCATTCTCCTGTCTACTCTCCGTAACCTTTAACCTCATCAACGGACAACGAGACTCAACAAGACGGCTTTGAAGCTGGTGCGACTTGGGTGGGGGAGGGATGAAGAGAGAGGGAATGCCGGGATTACTTGAAATCAATAGAATTGTCATTTGAACCCCATTGAGGTTCAAACAAAATGCTGTTTCTGCAGTCACAATTTACACAAACAGCCATCACAGCGCATCTCCTCCTCGCTGTGATGGAAGGCAAAGACTTATCTCTCTCCTGCACTTCCCATTCCCCTCCCGATGTCAGAGTCAAAGCCCCCGGCGGGCGATGGTAAGTGTCCCGCGGCCATTAACGCTGCGCCGGGTGATGCAAGGCCACGCTCCGAGTCTTGTTGTTGGGGCCCCCGGCGGATGCTAGCAAAGTCCCGCAGCCGTTGAAGCCACGCCGGGCGGTGATGTAAGGTCCCGCTCCAGGTACTCTTCAACCCCGCAACTCGGGCGGGAGAAGTCGCCGTTGCGGAAGCCCCTGAAAAGCGGCCTCCCAGCAGGGACCCGCGGGCTCCCGGTGTCATTGTCCACCAGACCTGCGGTTGGAGCCTCCGAATCCCCGGGGTCGGGTCGCAGCCGAGCGCCACCACAGCTCCTCCTGCTCCGAACTCGGCCAGCTCCGCGATGGTGAGTAGGTCCGCAGCTCCGTGACTGGAGCCCCAGGTCGTTCCTGCTGGAGGCCGCTCCACGGTGCTAGGCCCCAACGACACCGGAGACCCGACAGGGAAAAGGTCGGGTTCTCCGTGCAGGGGATAGATTTTTAAAGTTTCCCCCACACCCCCACCCCCCACACACATACACATACACAAAAAAATAAAATAAAAACTACATTCAAACGAGACAAAAAATAATAAAAAGACAGACGGACTGCAGAGGTCGCTGCGACGTGAGTCTCGCCGCCCACACACTTTCTGTGCTGTGTGACTCTGTGAAAATGACAGAACAGTGTGAAGCATTAGGCTGTGGGTCAGTGGGGATATATAGACAATAGGTGCAGGAGTAGGCCATTTGGTCCTTCGAGCCAGCACCGCCATTCAATGTGATCATGGCTGATCATCCATAATCAGTACCCTGTTCCTGCCTTCTCTCCATATCCCTTAACTCCACTATACATAAGAGTATCTAACTCTCTCTTTAAAGCATTCAGAGAACCTGCCTCCACCGCCCTCAGAGGCAGAAAATCCACAGACTCACCACTCTCTGTGTGAAAAAGTTTTTCCTCATCTCCGTTCTAAATGGCTTACTCCTTATTCTTAAACTGTGGCCCCTGGTTCTGGACTCCCCCAACATCGGGAACATGTTTCCTGCCTCTAGCGTGTCCAAACCCTTTGTACTCTTATATGTTTCAATACGTTTTCCTCTCATCCTTCTAAACTCCATAGTGTACAAGCCCAGCCGCTCCACTCTCTCAGCATATGACAGTCCCGCCATCCCGGGAATTAACCTTGTAAAGCTACGCTGCACCCCCTAAATAGCAAAAATATCCTTCCTCAAGTTTGGAGACCAAAACTGCACACAATACTCCAGGTGTGGTCTCACTAGGGCTCTGTACAACTGCAGAAGGACCTCTTGTTATCAAGTCCAACATGCCATTCGCTTTCTTCACTGCCTGCTGTACCTGCATGCTTACTTTCAGTGACTGATGAACAAGGGCCCACATATCCCATTGTACTACCACTTTTCCCAACTTGACTCCATTTTGATAATAATCTGCCTTCCTGTTTTTGCCACCAAAGTGGATAACCTCACATTTATCCACATTAAATTGCATCTGCCATGCATCTGCCCACTCACCCAACCTGTCCAAGGCACCCTGCATTCTCATAGCATCTTCCGCACAGTTCACACTGCCACCCAGCTTTGTGTCATCTGCAAATTTGCTAATGTTACTTGTAATCCCTTCATTCGAATCATTGATGTATATTGTAAATAGCTGCGGTCCCAGCACCGAGCCTTGCGGTACCTCACTAGTCACTGCCTGCCATTCTGAAAGGGACCCATTAATCCCTACTCTTTGTTTCCTGTCTGCCAACCAGTTTTCTATCCATGTCAGCACCCTACCCCCAATAACATGTGCTCTAGTTTTGCCCACTAATCTCCTATGTGGGACCTCATCAAATGCTTTCTGAAAGTCCAGGTACACTACATCCACTGGCTCTCCCTTGTCCATTTTCCTAGTTACATCTTCAAAAAATTCCAGATGTTTAGTCAAGCATAATTTTCCCTTCGTGAATCCATGCTGACTTGGACCGATCCTGTTACTGATAGCTATGTGTGGGGATATATAAATATTCACTTTGGAATCACGTACAATCCTGAGATATTATACCGAGTCCCTTTGGCCACAACGTTTAATGTAGCCAAAGGGATAATGTGGATAAGTGGTTATCCACTTTGGTGGCAAAAACAGGAAAGTAGACTATTATCTGAATGGTGGCCGATTAGGAGAAGGGGAGATGTAACGAGACCTGGGTGTCATGGTACACCAGTCATTGAAAGTAGGCCAGGTGAAGCAGGCAGTGAAGAAAGTGAATGGTATGTTAGCATTCATAGCAAAAGGATTTGAGAATAAGAGCAGGGAGGTTCTACTGCAGTTGTACAGGGTCTTGGTGAGACCACATCTGGAGTATTGCGTACAGTTTTGGTCTCCTAATCTGAGGAAAGACATTCTTGCCATAGAGGGAGTACAGAGAAGGTTCACCAGACTGATTCCTGGGATGGCAGGCCTTTCATATGAAGAAAGATTGGATAGACTCGGCTTGTACTCGCTAGAATTTAGAAGATTGAGGGGGGATCTTATAGAAACTTACAAATGTCTTAAGGGGTTGGACAGGCTAGATGCAAGAAGATTGTTCCCAATGATGGGGAAGTCTAGAACAAGGGGTCACAGTTTAAGGATAAGAGGGAAATCTTTTAGGACCGAGATGAGGAAAACATTTTTCACACAGAGAGTGGTAAATCTCTGGAATTCACTGCCACATGAAGGTAGTTGAGGCCAGTTCATTGGCTATATTTAAGAGGGAGTTAGATGTGGCGCTTGTGGCTAAAGGGATCAGGGGGTATGGAGAAAAGGCAGGTACAGGATACTGAGTTAGATGATCAGCCATGATCATATTGAATGGCCGAATGGCCTACTCCTGCACCTATTTTCTATGTTTCTATATTTCTATGTTTCTATGTAATGTTTATGCTGTACACATAAACTCAGATCAAAGTTCAGAACCATCAAGGTAAACTAAACTGAACGATACCCCCTATCAGCTGACCATAATATCCTCTGCCCATTCCCTCCATGATGAGTGGATTAGCATATGATGAGCATTTGTCGGCACTGGGCCTGTACTCGCTGGAGCTTAGAAGGTTGAGGGGGAAGACCTCATTGAAACGCACAGAATAGTGAAAGGCTTGGATAGAGTGGATGTGGAAAGGCTGTTCCCACTAGTGGGAGAGTCTAGGACCAGAGGTCACAGCCTCAGAATTAAAGCACCATTCTTTGCCACAGAAGGCAGTGGAGGCCGTCAATGAATATTTTTAAGACATAGATAGATTCTTGATTAATACGGATGCCAGAGGTTACGGGGAGAAGGCAGGAGATTGGGGTTAAGAGGGAGATAGATCAGCCATGATTGAATGGCGGAGTAGACTTGATGGGCTGATTGGCCTACTCCTGCTGCCATCACATGAATAGATGCTGCCTGACCCGCTGAGTTCCTCCACAATTTGTGTTTGCTCAAGATTCCAGCACCTGCTGTTCCTTGTGTCTGCAGTTAGGCCATTCAGCCTAGGGCAGCGGAAATTGTAACTGCAGATCGGATTAAAGGAATTATGTAAGAAGGGATGGCAGATGACAGTTTAAACCAAAGATAGACACAAAAAGCTGGAGTAACTCAGCAGAACGGGCAATATCTCTGGAGAGAAGGAATGGTGACGTTTTGTAGTGTGAAGAAGGGTCTCGACCCGAAACGTCGCCCATTCCTTCTCTCCAGAGATGCTGCCTGTCCCGCTGAGTTACTCCAGCATTTTTGTGTCTGTTTTTGAATGAAAGAATGTTTGTAAACTTGGCTCAGTGGAAGCAACAGACCTGTGGTTAGGAGGAGGAAGTGTGTTCAGTTAGTGTGGGGGTGATGATGAGAGAGGCTTAGAGCAGGGGGCTGGGAGGTGACTGAGAGATGGCAGAACTGACTGCCTCCCCCCCTCCCCGTCTGCTCACCCCCCCCCCCCCCCCCCCCCCACCCGTCTCCTCCCACTCCCGCCTCCTCCGACAAGCTGTGCAACGTTCTGTTCCACACACCACCTCTTCACCAGAATTTCTGCTCCTCTCTGGGCTCCAGCCTGATGGTCCAGTCACTTGTGCCACTGGTTCTGGGCTCAGGGTGGGGAGATGGACTTTGTCATGTCAGGGTCAGAAACAGGCCGTGTTCAAGAAGGAACTGCAGATGCTGGAAAATCGAAGGTACACAAAAATGCTGGAGAAACCCAGCGGGTGCAGCAGCATCTGTGGAGCAAAGGAAATAGGCAACATTTCGGGCCGGAACCCTTCTTCACACTGATAGGGGGTGGCAGGGAGAAGGAAGGAAAAAGGAGGAGGAGGACCCGGGAGCTGATGGATGGGAGGAGACAGCCCGAGGGCTGAGGAAGGGGAGGAGACAGCAAGGGATAACAAAATTGGGAGAATTCAATGTTCATGCCCACAGTCTGCATCCTGCGGGCATGAACAGTGAATTCTCCTAATTCCATAGATGCTGCTGCACCCGCTGAGTTTCTCCAGCAATTTTGTGTACCTCAGAAACAGGAACCTTCAGCCCATCCCATCGATGCTGGCCATCACACACCCAACAAAACATCCCATTTACTTCCCTGCATCAACTATAATCTGTAGGAAACCACACACCACCAGACTCAGGAACAGCTTCTTCCCCTCTGTGTTCAGGCTTCTGCATGGTCCTACCATAAGCTAGGGTACTGTCCGATTCACCTCTACCTCATTGCGGACATTGGACTTTGTTGGACATATGATACTATGGTGATTGGCGTCAGCAACAATGATGAGTCGGCCTATAGGGAGGATGTCCAGCACTTAGCAGCATGGTGCGCTGACAACAACCTGGCCCTTAACTCCAAGAAGACCAAGGAGCTCATTGTAGACTTCAGGAAGTCCAGAGGCGGCACGCACACCCCCATCCACATTAACGGGACGGAGGTGGAACGTGTTTCTAGCTTCAGGTTCCTGGGAGTCAACATCTCCGATGACCTCTCTTGGACCCACAATACCTCTACTCTGATCAAGAAGGCTCACCAGCATCTCTTCTTCCTGAGGAGACTAAAGAAGGTCCATCTGTCTCCTCAGATCCTGGTGAACTTCTACCGCTGCACCATCGAGAGCATCCTTACCAACTGCATCACAGTATGGTATGGCAACTGCTCTGTCTCCGACCGGAAAGCATTGCAGAGGGTGATGAAAATTGCCCAACGCATCACCGGTTCCTCGCTCCCCTCCATTGAGTCTGTCCAAAGCAAGCGTTGTCTGCGGAGGGCGCTCAGCATCGCCAAGGGCTGCTCTCACCCCAACCACAGACTGTTTACCCTCCTACCATCCAGGAGGCGCTACAGGTCTCTCCGTTGCCGGTCCAACAGGTCCAGGAACAGCTTCTTCCCTGCGGCTGTTACACTACTCAACAACGTACCTCGGTGATTGCCAATCACCCCCTCCCGGACACTCCTTCCCCCAGTGAATGATCTCCCCCCCCCCCCCCCCCCAAAAAAAAATTGCACTGCTGCTACTGTATATACATATATACATGTTACTGTTCCATTATTCTATGCTCGCACCTCTGGGTGAGATGCTAACTGCATTTTGGTGTCTCTGTACTTGTACACTGCACAATGGCAATAAAGTTTGAATCTGGTCTCTGGAACTGGTGCGCTACAATGCTGAGAACTATATTCTGCACTCTGTATCTTCCCCTTTGTTCTATTTTACTGTTCTTGCCATAGAGGGAGTACAGAGAAGGTTCACCAGACTGATTCCTGGGATGTCAGGTCTTTCATATGAAGAAAGACTGGATAGACTCGGCTTGTACACGCTGGAGTTTAGAAGATTGAGGGGGGATCTTATAGAAACTTACAAAATTCTTAAGGGGTTGGACAGGCTAGATGCAGGAAGATTGTTCCCAATGTTGGGGAAGTCCAGAACAAGGGGTCACAGTTTAAGGATAAGGAGGAAGTCTTTTATGACCGAGATGAGAAAAACATTTTTCACACAGAGAGTGGTGAATCTGTGGAATTCTCTGCCACAGAAGGTAGTTGAGGCCAGTTCATTGGCTATATTTAAGAGAGAGTTAGATGTGGCCCTTGTGGCTAAAGGGATCAGGGGGCATGGAGAGAAGGCAGGGATGGGATACTGAGTTGGATGATCAGACATGATCATATTGAATGGCGGTGCAGGCCCGAAGGGCCGAATGGCCTACTCCTGCACCTATTTTCTATGTTTCTGTGTCTGTGGATGTGCAGGGAATGGAGTGATATGGGTTATGTGCAGGGAGATATGAGTGGGACTTGGCATCATGTTCGGCACAGACATTGTGGGCTGAATGGCCTGTTCCTGTGCTGTACTGCTCTATAATTCTATGTATATCTGATCTGTTTGCATGACATGCAGAACAAACCTCGACACACACGACAATGATAAACCTCAACATCTTCCCAATCCCCAGCATCTTACCCACCCCAACGTGACCGGCTGGGGATCTCAAGAGGGAGCAGCGTGTTGCTTTTGTGTTGAAGAGTGCAATTTAATATTTCCAAAACTCTCTCTAAATGAGCAGCGACATTTCTGCTGGAGGCAGACGGGCGCAAGGAACTGCAGGTGTTGGAAACTTCAACCACACAAAAAGACAATGTGCTGGAGGAACACAGCGGGTCAGTTAGCATCTGTGGAGGGGATGGACAGACGACGTTTCAGGTTCATCAGATTGCCTATTCCATCCCGACCCGCTGAGTTCCACCAGAACGCAATGTTTTTGCTTCATCAGACGAGGGGGGGAGAGAGAGAGAGAGAGAGAGAGAGAGAGATCTGGAACCCGGGACATCCAGCACAAGCAGTTGCATAAGGGTCACCGTTTAAATAAAGATCAGCAGAAACCACATCCTCCCAGAGAGAGAGAGAGAGAGAGAGAGAGAGAAAGAAAGGGAAAGAGAGAGATAGAAAGATAATCTACTGACAGAATGCCACTTCTCACAGTCATAGTTGCAGTGGAAACAATCCATTCGCCCCAACTCACACATGCCGCCCAACATGCCCCATCCACACTGGTACCACTGCCTGTATTTGGTTCACATGCTTCAAACCTTCCCTATCCATGTATCTGTTAAAACGACCTACAAATGCTGTTATAGTCCCCGCCTCAACTACTTCCTCTGGCAGCTCGTTCCACACACCCACCACAGATAGACACACAAAGCTGGAGTAACTCAGCTAGTCAGGCAGCATCTCTGGGGAAAAGGAGTAGGTGACATTTCGGGTGAGTTACTCCAGCTTTGTGTGTGTATCTTTGGTTTAAACCAGCATCTGTAGCTCCTTCCTACACCACGCACCCACCACCCTCTGTGTGGAAAAGTTGCCCCTCGGGTTCCTATTAAACCTTTCCCATCTGACATTAACCCCATGTTCTCTGGTCATTGAGTCCCCTCACTCTGGGTGAAAGACTAGCTGCGGACCCGGTGCGGACAACTTGATTACTGCATCACCCCACAAGCAGCAAATGCAGTCACTTCCACCGAAACACTAATGAAGGCCAGACTCAGGCCGTGAAGGTCAGTCACAGGTGCTGTAGATGAAGCCACAAGCATCAGATACTTGCCATGTGAAGGGGCTGGAACACAGAGCAGACGCACGGTGAGCAGTATCACATCCAACACGACACCCATGCTGTCCGCGGGGACGGAACTCACCCTCTCCTCCCGCACGTCCCGGCACTTTATGTGGGCGAGTCTGGCTGACTGGCAGCCTGTGTCTCACCCAATGGAGGCATCACAATGAGGTGGGACGGGCTGCTAGTTGTGGTGTAGGAGCGTGTGGTTTAGAGAGAGAGAGAGGGAGAGAGGGAGGGAGAGGGGGGTGGGAGATTGCAACCTTCACGTGTTCCGCCCCGTTTTGACTAATGCAATCAACTCGATGTGCACAAACGGAAGATCAAATAGAACAAGTTGTCCAACAACTTTAGGCTGTGCACGCCATACGCAAGATGAAGAGAGGGAGAGAGAGGGGAGAGAGAGAGGAGAGGGGGGAGGGGGAGAGAGGGAGGGAGAGAGAGGGAGGGAGGGAGAGAGGGGGGGAGAGAGAGAGGGAGAGGGAGAGGGAGAGGGAGGGAGAGAGAGAGAGAGGGAGAGGGAGGGAGGGGAGAGAGAGAGAGAGAGGGAGGAGAGAGAGAGGGAGAGGGAGGGAGAGAGAGAGGGAGGGGGGCAAGGAGAGAGGGAGGGAGAGAAGGAGGGGGGAGGGAGAGAGAGGGAGGGAGAGGGAAGGAAGGGAGAGAGGGAGAGGGAGAGGGGGGAGAGAGAGAGAGGGAGAGAGAGGGAGAGGGAGGGAGAGAGGGAGAGAGAAAGAGAGAGAGGGAGGGAGAGAAGGAGGGAGGGAGAGAGAGGGAGGAAAAATAGAGGGAGGGGGAGAGAGAGAGGTCCCAGTGTATGCTGTATTGTCCACGCTCCACTCAGTAGGTTCCCTGCTCTGCTTCTCTTTACATTGAACTGAAGACCAATGTTGGAACCGGGAACTGCAGACGCTGGTTGACAAAAAAATCACAAAGTGCTGGAGTAACTCAGCGGGTCTGGCAGCATCGCTGGAGAACATGGATAAGGGATGTTTTTGGGTCTGAAAAAGGGTCCCGACTCAAAACGTCACCTATCCATGTTGTCCATTGACCTGACCTGACCTGCTGTGTAAATCTAGCACTCTGTGTCATTTTGTGTATTAACCAAGCATGTGTTTGTTACATGAAATAACTAACGTACACTCCAAGTATGGATATCAACTAGAGTGACAGGGGGGGGGTGGGGCAGAGTAGGAATGAACTGCAGATGCTGGTTTACACCGAAGATAGACACGAAATGCTGGAAGAACTCAGCGGGACAGACAGCATCTCTGGAGGGACGGATTGGGTGACGTTTGGAGTCAAGAGAGTCTGGAGGAAGGTCTCGGCCCGAGACGTCACCCATTCCTTCTTGGCAGGAAGGTGGGATCCAATGCAGGACTGCGGCAGGTGAGAGGCTGGAAGTCAGTGCGCAGAGTGGTGGAAGAAACTTCAGTGGCAGAAAGCGAGGAAGGATTGTGGGATGGGATTGCATTTATTTGAATGCGAGCGAGCAGATGGGTCAGGCAGATGAACTCAGGGTGTGTATAGGTACATGCGACGCATGTTTTAGCCATCTCCTGCGTTTGCACTTTCCCTTGCAACCACAAGAGATGCTACACGTGTCGCTTTACCTCCCCCTCGACTCCATTCAAGGACCCGAGCAGTCGTTCCAGGCGCGACAGAGGTTCACCTGCATCTCCTCCAACCTCATCTATTGCATCTGCTGCTCTAGATATCAGCTGATCTACATTCTCAATTCTTATTCTTAAACTGTGGCCCCTGGTTCTGGACTTCCCCCAACATCGGGAACAACCTACTGTTGACCCCATGACCTCTATAGGGTATCAACTGTCATGTCGAACACAAGACTCTAAAACCCAAGGTTTAGTACAACTTCATCTTTATTAACACTCAAGTAACTAAAACATGCATGCAAACACTTGGCTTCTAATAACTTCTCTTTTACTCTACTATTTCAACTTGTCACTTCTTAAACTAAATCACCAAACTCATGACTTGGTGTCAGACATTACCCGTATGAATGAATAGGCCAGGTTCACTGTTGGTAGGGGGCCCTTCTTCTTGCGATGGTTGTCGCTGCTGATGTCTTGGACTGCATTCTTTTAGACTAATTCTTCTTCCATCTTCGATAGGAAGCCTTTGTCCTAACCCAAGGCTCTCCTGACTTTACAGTGAATCAATTCAAGTTGGCACTCCTCCAAGAGCTGAATAAACAAAACACATCTTTGTTCTTTATTAGGCTGGAGGGTTCTTAATTACATTGCCTGTCTCATTGCATCTCCTTCTCGTTATATTTATTTTGCACAATGTCCGTTCCAGGCACCTCATCTTCTCAAGGCCGTACTGTCCTAGCCGTGACGTTACCCTCATTTCTGCTCCCACCACATGTCAATGACATGACCGTTTCCACTGCCTTGTTCTCCTAGCTCCAGCATTTCCCTCTGTCTCAAGCTAGTTGCATCCTCCCAAAGCCTGTCGGGATATACTACTGATCCCAAGGTGGTGCATCTTAAGGGCCTGTCCCACTTACGTGTCCTTGGCACGCAAATTACACGACCTCGTGGTCGCGTTGAGGCGCACGGGCATCATGTGGCCGCGCGGGGCTGGTCCCACTGAGAAGCGCGGAGGGGTATGTAGTTGTGCGCGACATCGCGCGTGGCTCTGAAAGTTTTGTAGCGAACGAAGGCAGCGGGCAGTCGATGGCCGCACAGCAGTCGCCTGCCTGCTCCTTTTCCGGGGTTACGTCCGAGCTTGCGTGTCCCTAGAAAGGGAACACGCAGTGTCCATGGGGACTGTGGAGGCCTTCTGTGAACGCTGGTCACCACAGGAGGTTGAATATATTAGAAATAAAAATGTTAATATTTAATTTGATAATTTTGTTCGTGTTTTTTAAATTGCTTGAGCTTCTTCCGTGTCTACGTCCGTGCCCGCCTGTCCCTGGAGAGGGAACACGCGGTGTCCATGGGGACTTTGGAGGCCTTCCGTGAATGCTGGTCGCCGTTGGAGGTCGAGTGTTTTGTTGATAAAGTTGACGTTATATTAATTTGATGATCGTTTGTTTGTAAACTGTCAACATAGGCAGTCTATGTTTATTGTTATTTTTTGAATAAAAGTAGTTTCATAAAGAAAAAAAAAAAGAGCGGGGCCAAGAAAATTGAAGATGGACACAAAATGCTGAAGTAACTCAGTGGGACCGGCAGCATCTCTGGAGAGAACCCTTCTTTCAGACTGAAGAAGAATCTTGACACGAAACATCACCCATTGCTTCTCTCCAGAGATGCTGCCAGTCCCGCTGAGTTACTCCAGCATTTTGTGTCCATCTTCAAATGACATCACGCGTATTCATGTAATCGCGCCCGACCTTCGCGGTACCATCGCCCCTCAACGCGCCCACGAGGTTGCGTAATGTGCGTGCCAAGGACACGTAAGTGGGACAGGCCCTTTACTCCTGAGCCAAGGCGGACCATAGAGGGAGAATGCTACACCAGAACCTTCATCACACAATGCACATCACCAACCTTGTGGTGACAGAGGAATTAGCTTGCATTACTTTAAATTACTTTAGTTTAGTTTAGATTAGTTTAATATTATCACATGTACTGAGGTACAGTGACAAGCTTTTTTGTTGTGTGTTATCCAGTCAGTGGAAAGGCTAGACGTGATTACAATCACATCACCCATGGTGTACAGACACAGGATAAAGGGAATAACGTATAATGCAAGGTAAAGGCCAGTAAACTCAGATTAAAGATAGTCCAAGGGCAGTTGGGAGGACAGGACCACTCTTTAGTTGGTGTGAGGAAAGTCCAGTTGCCCGATAACAGCTGGGAAGAAACTGTCCCTGAATGTGGAGGTGTGCGGTTTCACACTTCTGTACCTCTTGTCTGATGGGAGCGGGGAGAAGAGGGAGTGACCGCGTTGAGACTGGTCCTTGGTTATGCTGCTGGTCAACGTGAAGTGTAGACGGAGTCAATGGAAGGGAGGTTGGTTTGTGTGATGGTGTGGGAAGTAACGGGGGCAGCCAAAGTTACACCATGTAATATACACATGGACAGAAGGTAGACAACTCTCCAGGCCCTAAACAGATATATACGAGGATATAGTGGGAAACTAGCGAGGAAATTACTGGATGAAATTGCTGGTTGAAATTTATGAGTCATCTTCAAATAGAGGAGAGGTGTTCGAGGACCATATGACAGAGGTTCAAGGTGAAGGGGAAAAGATTTAATAGGAATCGGAGGGGTAACTTGGGTGGTGGGTGTATGGAACAAGCTGCCA
Source organism: Leucoraja erinaceus (assembly GCF_028641065.1). Classification (NCBI taxonomy): domain Eukaryota; kingdom Metazoa; phylum Chordata; class Chondrichthyes; order Rajiformes; family Rajidae; genus Leucoraja; species Leucoraja erinaceus. Next base: position 47,399 of record NW_026576530.1, on the reverse strand, counting down.
GAGGAGGTAGTTGAGACTGAGACAGCATTTAAGAAACATTTAGACAGGTACATGGATAGGACAGGTTTGGAGGGATATGGACCAAGCGCAGGCAGGTGGGACTAGTGTAGCTGGGACATTGTTGGCCGGTGTGGGCAGGTTGGGCCGAAGGGCCTGCTTCCACACTGTATCGTTCTATGACTCTACAAAATACACAAAGCTGTGGGTCGAGCCGCTGCCTCACAGAACCAGAGACCCAGGTCGATCCTGACCTCGGGGTGCTGTCTGTGTGGAGTTTGCATGTTCTCCACGTTTCCACCAGGTGCTCCAGTTTCCTCCGACATCCCAAAGTCGTGCGTGTTTGTAGGTCAATTGGCCCTCGGTAATGAGAAAAAGATATAACATGGAGTTAGTGTGAGCGGGTGATCGATGGTCGGCATGGACTCGGTGGGCTGAACGGCCTGTTTCCATGCTGTATCTCTAAACTAACACTAAAGGAAAGGTGTGGAGGGATATGGGCCAAACGCAGGCAAATGGGACAAGCTGAGATATGCAGTAGGGAGAAGGACAGGAATCAGTTAACAAGAATGAATAAGATCAGGTTAAGGTATATCACAGGCTTTTCAGTATCTGTGAATAATGGGAGAGAGAGGGAGAGAGCGTTATTCCATGAGTTTGCTTTGAAAACCGCTTTGGAGTAAATTATGTTGCGATCAACGAGGGGAGAGAAACGGAAAGAGGAGTTAGTCAAAGCTATCAGACCACAGCAGATCTCAGAGGTCTATTCTCCAGCTGTTTATCAAACATTAAAGCAACATGCCATTCACAGAAACGTCCTCAGGGGGAAAGGGTTTGATGTAAAACCACTTTGCAGGTCATGCATATTGCAGCTGGGAGTCAGGCAGGTGAGGAGATGTTGGCAGCTGGTGTGAAGACTGAGAGAGTGGGGAAAGGGAGAACAACTCAGTGTGAAGAAGGGTCTCGAGCCGAAACGTCACCCATTCCTTCTCTCCACAGATGCTGCCTGTCCCGCTGAGTTACTCCAACATTTTGTGTCTACCTTCGTTTCAAATGTCTTTTATTGTCGCGTGTACCAATTAAGGTCCAGTGATACGCAAATTACCATTCAGCCATACTAAAAAAGCACCAAGACACACAACCATACAAGTTAACATAAACATCCACCACAGTGGATTCCCCATATCCCTCACTGTCATGGAAGGCAATAAAGTCCAATCTTCTTCCCTCATTCTTCTCCCGGCGGCCGGGGCGGTCGAAGTCCCGGCGTCGGGGCGATCGAAGCTCCTGCGGCTTCGAGTTTCCGATGTCGGTGACTAGAGACCGCGGGCTCCACGAAGTTAAAGTCCGCAGGAACCCACGGTAGAGCCCAGAGGTCGCCCTGGCAGAGGGATCGCGAGTTCCATGAGGTTAAGTCCGCAGGAACCCACGGTGGAACTCTCGAAATTAGTCTGCAGCAAAGGCCGCCAACTCCTCAATATTACTTGGGCCGCGGTGCAGACGGAGACACGATACGGAAAAAAATCACATCTCCATTCAGTTAAGAGATTAGAAAAAGTTTCCCCCAACCCCTCCCCGCCACATAAAACAAGCTAACGAACACTAAAAACATATGTTTAACATATACTAAAACAAGAACGAAGAAGGAAGGGACTGTTGGCGAGGCAGCCTTGCTGGCGCCACCTGGTGGAGGTTTAAACCAGCATCTGCAGTTCCTTCCTTCAATGAGTGTTCATTAGTGTCATACTCAGTAGTCTTCACACCCATCTTAAACCAAGCATCCCTCCCACTCACGTGGCTCCCTGAAGTGATATCCCTTCCCGTGTTTGAGGGGTGCCCCCACCACACCCTGCCCCCCTATGACCAGCAGCGGAAGGACCCTAGACTGTGGTCCTCCCCCACAGTGCCTTGCCGTTGGCTGCACCGAGCTTCAGTGCGTCCCTCAGCACGCACACCCCTGCAGTCTACAGTGGGCCAGTCGGCAACATCGCGCTCTGCTGGGAGGTCAACAAACCTCGGGCAGACCAAAGGGTTGATGGTTTTCCAGCACCACTTGATGTCCATCTCCAAATATATCCCTGGGAACATCCCATAAATCAAAGACCCTTGCATCTTCTCCAGAGCCACTTCACGAATCCACACTTGTCATTGCTTGCACAGGGGAATACCAAGGGATTTGCCTGCTCAAACATAACCACTGGAGTAACGTCAGCAGGTCAGGCAGCATCTCTGGAGAAGATGGATAGGTGAAACTTACCGAATAGTGAACGGCTTGGATAGAGTGGATGTGGAGAGAGCAAAATTAAAATGTATTAATTATTGCAAGAATAACAATACAAAACAATACCAAACATTCCCACCACATTATACAAAATCACCCAATTATCCAAACAAATATTCTTAAATGTCAAAACAACAATATTAGCTCCCTCCACTCACAAGCAACAACACCACAGTCACATCTGTGGAGTCTTTTATATTCCTGCTATATCCTGCTATACCAAGGACATCACAGTTCCTGCTATATCCAAGGACCTTAAATGAGAGGCCACCATCGACTCCACAGCCCAACAGAGGATGTACTGCCAGAGGCAGCTGAGGAAGCACAATCTGCCACAGGCAATGATGGTCCAATTCTGCACGGCCATCGTAGAGTCTGTCCTCACCTTCTCCATCACGGTCTGGTTTGGCTCAGCCACCAAGCACCAAGCCACCTGGAGGCTGCAGCGAATCGTCCGATCAGCAGAGAACGTTATTGGCTGCAACCTTCCCCCCATTGACGAACTGTACACTGCAAGGGCCAGGAAGCGAGCGGGCAAGATCATCTCTGACCCCTCTCACCCTGGCCACAAACTCTTTGAATCACTTCCCTCTGGAAGGCGACTCCGGACTGTCAAAGCTGCCACAGCCAGACATAAAAACAGTTTTTATCCACGAGTAGTTGCTCTACTCAGCAGCCAAAAATCTGTAGCCTCCCTTTGATCTGGTATTTTATTTAATTCACATGTTTAATCGATAATGTTTTATTATTAATGTTTTATGTTTTATGTGTCATTCCTAACTGTCACTGTATGTCATGTTGTCACTTGTGGGCGGAGCACCAAGGCAAATTCCTTGTATGTGAATACTTGGCCAATAAACTTATTAATTCATTCATAAACTTATACATTCATTCATAAACTTATTCATTCATACATAAACTTATTCAATCATTCATTCATTCACTACAATCCTTGTCAAGGATTCATTCCACCCCCACCCCGCGGTGCCCAGCGGTCCCGGAAATCCCCCAGGGAGCCCGTGGACCGAGCGTAGTCCCTCTCTAACACCACCCGGGCACGGACGTAACCCCGGAAAAGAGGCGGGCAGCCGGCTTGGGCAGAGCCCTCCTCCTGCCCGGCGCCGTGACTCGCGGATGGCCAGCTTGGATGCAGATCCTGTCTTCAATGCGGTAGCTGCTCGGTAGCACCACCTATCAGATGCCTCCGTCATTACACCACGCAAGCCTGTCCCAAATCAAGTGTAGAGTGGAAACACAAGGAACTGTGGATGCTGGTCTATAAAAAAAGACACAAAGTGCTGGAGTAACTCAGTGGGTCTGGTAGCGTGTCTAGTCCCAACCTGACACATCAGCTATCCATAGATAGACAAAAAAAGCTGGAGTAACTCAGCGGGAGAGGCAGCATCTCTGGAGGTGTCGTTTCGGGTTGAGATCCTTCTTCAGACTGAGAGTCGGGGGAGAGAGAAACAAGAGATATAGATGGTGATGTAGAGAGATTCTAGAACAAATGAATGAAAGACATGCAAGAAAGTAACAATGGTAAAGGAAACAGGCCATTGTTAGCTGTGGACCCAGGTGAAAACGAGTTACATACAATGACTAAACAAGATGACTTTGTCACCTATCCATGTTCCCCACAGAAGCTGCTCCAAGCACTCCAGTTACTCCTGCACTTGTCAAATCAGGGGCGTTTAATTGTCATCACTGCCGACAATGGAACAATGGAATTCTTGCATGCTGCAGCTGTACAAGCCCGTAAATACAATAGCACAGATAAATATGTAATAATCAGGAGTATAATAAATTAATAACCATAATACTAGCTAACAATCTTAGTATAAAACTGAAGTCCATAGTGCAACACGGTCCATAGAAGATCACAGTTGCTGAGGTCTCCTCCGTCTACGCCGCATCTTCTCCCAGGATGAGGTGTTCCACACCAGGGCACCAGAGATGTCATCATTCTTCAGTGAACGGAGGTTCCCCTCCCCTACCATAGATGAGGCTCTCACCAGGGTTTTTTCAAAACCCCGTAACTCTGCTCTCTCCCCCCCCCCCCCCCCCCCCCCCACTTGTAACAAGGGCAGAGTCCCCATTGTCCTCACCTTTCACCCTACCAGCCGTCACATACAACAAATAATCCTCCGATATTTTCGCCAACTCCAACGTGATCCCACCACTGGCCACATCTTCCCATCTCCTCCCCTGTCCGCTTTCCGCAGAGACCGCTCCCTCCATAACTCCCTGGTCAATTCGTCCCTTCCCTCCCGCACCACCGCTTCCACGGGCACTTTCCCTTGCAACCGCAGGAAATGCTACACTTGTCGTTTTACCTCCCCCCTTGACTACATTCAAGGACCCAAGCAGTCGTTCCAGGTGTGGCATAGGTTCACCTGCATCTCCTCCAACCTCATCTATTGCATCCGCTACTCTAGATGTCAGCTGATCTACATCGGTGAGACCAAGCGTAGGCTTGGCGATCGTTTCGCCCAACACCTCCACTAGAACCAGCCTGATCTCCCGGTGGCTCAGCACTTCAACTCCCCCCATTCCGAATCCGACCTTTCTATCCTGGGCCTCCTCCATGGCCAGAGTGAGTCCCACCAGAAATTGGAGGAACAGCACCTTATATTCCACTTGGGCAGTTTATACCCCAGCGGTATGAACATTGGCTTCCCCAAGCCCTCTTCTTCTCGCTGTTCTTGAATCTGGAGGTCAGGGTTTTCATGCTCCTGTACCTTCTTTCCGATGGTAATGGGTCTTTGATGATGCTGGCTGCCTTTTTGAGGCAGCACCTACTGTAGATCCCTTTGATGGTGGGGAGGTGAGTAGCTGTGATGGACCGGGCAGTGTCCATTTCTGCTCCTGGGCATCTCCATATTCATGAATTCTTCTTCCCCTCCGTTATCGGGCTTCAGAACGGTCCTTCCATAAGCTGGGTACCGTCCGATTCACCTCTACCCCATTGTGGACTTTGGACTTTGTCTCTGGAACTGAAAAGACAGTTCCTTTGACAGGCTGCATGTCCTCAGCATATTACTATGTGTTGTAAGCTGAGTTAGTCTTTGGCATATCACACACACATATCACACACACATATCACACACACATATCACACACACATATCACACACACATATCACACACACATATCACACACACACATATCACACACACATATCACACACACATGTCACACACACATATCACACACACATATCACACACACATATCACACACACATGTCACACACACATATCACACACACATATCACACACACAAATCACACACATGTCACACACACATATCACACACACATGTCACACACACAAATCACACACACATATCACACACACATATCACACACACATATCACACACACATATCACACACACATATCACACGCACATATCACACACACATGTCACACACACATATCACACGCACACACATATCACACACACATATCACACACACAAATCACAGGACATTTTATCCAAATCAGATGGAATGAGGACAAACAGTACAGACAGCACCCATAGTCAGGATTGAACCCTGGGTCTCTGGCGCGGTAAGGCAGCAACTCTACCGCTGCGCCAACGTGCCGTTCATGTGCTCTGGAAATTGTAAATGACCCCTAATATAGGACAGTGTTACTGTATGAGGTGATCGCTGGTCGGCACCCACTCAATGGGCCGAGCGGCCTGTTTCTGCACTGTATCTCCAAAATCAAAGTCTAAAGGAAAGTAGCGGAAGGTGAAGGGGAAGGTTTAGATGTGCCTTGGTTAATCTAAATGCCCACACCGCCAACAGTGCAGTACTTTTGCCACTGTTGCGGACAGGAAGAGTCTGTGTACCACGTGTACATGGAGTGTGTGAGGCTGCAGCCACTGTTCCAATATCTAAAGGGGCTGCTCCTTGCCTTCTGGCTGCACTTCACACCCTGGGACCATCCTCATCTTTGGACACCCTGTGCGTAGGGGAGAGGGTTTGGGGCTGAAGATGTCCTGGTTGGGTTGCTCCTGGGCCTGGCCAAGCTGGCCATCCGCGAGTCACGGCGCCAGGCGGTGGAGGGCTCTGCCCGAGCCGGATGCCCCCCCGCCCGGGGTTACGTCCGTGCCCGGGTGGTGTTAGAGAGGGACTACGCGCTGTCCACGGGCACCCTGGGGGATTTCTGGGACCACTGGGCACCGCGGGGGGTGGAACTCATCCTCGATGGGGATTGTAACATAGTTGTACACGAGTTTATTTAGTATATTTGTTTGACTCGTATTATGGTGGTGGGTTCTGTTTTGTTTTATTGTAGTGTAAATGCTATTTTAAATTATTGAATTATATTTTTATATTTAAAAAAAAAAACAGTGCAGTATTGTCTCAGTAAGTCTCCACATGAACTGTGTTGTGTTCTCAAATGTGGGCCCAGCTCCTTTTGGCTCAGGCATAGAACACAGCCAAAGGTGAATATGATATTAATCAGATGTCAGCATGTAATTCAGCGGGGGGGAGATGAGAGAAGGTAAGAATCATTTAAAGAAACTTCCACAGCCGTCTTCCCCATGGGGCGTTCAGTTTCGTCTTGCCATATTAATTACTCCTTCAACATTATTATCTGACATTAAAAGAGTCAGCATGTTATTTATTTACTGTTGGTTTAATTATGATCTGTCTCCTCTATATCACAGTGGCAGACTCAGCAGATTCTAGCTGGAGGAATGTTGCAGTTTGTTTATGGGTCATGTGTAAAGGGACGTGAAGAACAGCTTCCCACTGCACCATTGCACCACTGCACCACTGTACCACTGCACCACTCACCACGACACCATTGCACCACTGTACCACTGCACCACTGCACCATTGCACCACTGCACCACTGCACAACTGCGCCACTGCACCACTGCACCACTGCACTACTGCACTGCTACACTACTGCACCACTGCACCACTGCACTACTGCACCACTGCACTACTGCACCACTGCACTACTGCACCATTGCACCACTGCACCACTGCACCTACTGCACCACTGCACCACTGCACCACCACTGCACCACTGCACCATTGCACCACTGCACTACTGCACCATTGCACTACTGCACCACTGCACCATTGCACTACTGCACCATTGCACTACTGCACCATTGCAGCACTGCACTACTGCACCATTGCACCACTGCACTACTGCACTACTGCACTACTGCACTACTGCACCATTGCACCACTGCACTACTGCACTACTGCACCATTGCCCTACTGCACCATTGCACCATTGCACCATTGCACACTGCACTGCACCATTGCACCAGCTGTGACAAGAGGCTCAGCTTGATCATGCCACAGGGTGACATGGTGGCGCAGAGGTAGAGCTGCTGCCTTACAGCACCGGAGAACTGGGTTCCACCCCGACTACGGGTGTTGTCTGTACGTAGTTTGTGCGTTCTCCCCGTGACCTGCGCGAGTTTTCTCCAAGATCTTCGGTTTCCTCCCACACTCCAAAGACGTACAGGTTTGTAGGTTAATTGGCTTGGTATAAATGTAGAATTGTCCCTAGTGTGTGTGGGATAGTGTTAGTGGGTGGGGATCGCTGGTCGACATGGGCTTGGTGGGCTGCAGGGCCTGTTTCCACGCTGTATCTCTAAACTAAACTAAACTAAACTATCAGTGATGAGACGTTTTATTGGTGCCCATGGTCAAGAGTGTTTAATAGTCACATCTACCATATGAAAGACATTCTTACTGGCTGCAGCATATGACTTTAGACTTTAAAGTTACAACGCGGACACAGGCCCTTCGGCCCGCCCAACAAGTCCGCACTGACCAGCGATCACCCTGTACACTAACCCTATCCTACACACACTAGGGACAATTTACAATTTTTTACTGAAACCAATTAACCTTCAAACCTGTACATCTTTGTAGTGTGGAGGGAAACTGGAGCACCCAGAGCAAGCCCACGTTGTCACAGGGAGAATGTACAAACTCCGTACGCACAGCACATGTGGTCAGGATCGAACCCGGGTCTCTGGCGCTGCAAGGCTGCAACTCTTCCACTGCACCACCGTGCAGCTTCTAGAACCCCAGGAAAGGGAAAGCCAGGGGCCACAGTTTAAGAATAAGGAGTAAGCCATTTAGAACGGAGATGAGGAAACACTTTTTCTCACAGAGAGTGGTGAGTCTGTGGAATTCTCTGCCTCAGAGGCAGGTTCTCTGGATGCTTTCAAGAGAAAGCTAGATAGGGCTCTTAAAAATAGCGGAGTCAGGGGATATGGGGAGAAGACAGGAACGGGGTACTGATCGGGGATGATCAGCCATGATCACATTGAATGGCGGTGCTGGCTCAAAGGGCCGAATGGCCTATTCCTGCACCTATTGTCTATTGTCTAGTGATATGAATAGAACATCGTACATAGAACAGGATAGCACAGGCCCTTCGGCCCACAATGTCTGTGCCCACCATGATGCCAAGACCAACTATCTGCCTGCACACACGCTGTCCATATCCCTACATTCCCTGCATATCCACGTGCCCATCCAAAAGCCTCTCAAACATTGAAATCTCACTCTGTCGATGTTGGAGAGGTTATATAGGTCAGATCGCCAGGCAGCACGGAAACAGGCCCTTCAGCCCAACCCGTCCATGCCGACCAACATGCCTCATCTACACGCCCCACCTGTCTGTGTTTGGCCCATATCCCTTTAAACCTGTCCTATCCATGTCCCTGTCCAAATGTCTATTAAATGCTGTTATAGCCCCTGCCTCAACTACCTCCTCTGGCAGCTTGTTCCATACACCCACCACCCACCACCCTCTGTGTGAACGAGTTGTCCTTCAGGTTGCTATCTTCCGTCACTCACCTTAAATCCATGTCCTCTGGTTCTTGATTCACCTAATCTGGGTAAAATACTCTGTGTTCACCCTCTCCATTATCCAGTAATGTGCCATTAAATCCCTTTCAATGTCATTATCCCTCTTGAACTGGCAGCAAGAATGGCTGTGAAATGGTCTGATCTGTTAATCCACAAGGTCATTACTTAGCCCTGGGAATGGAATTACCCATGTCTCAGTAATACAATTTCTCATTTAATGGTCAAGTGTTACTCAACTCATTATGTTACTCAACTCTCCCGGTTTTATTGAATTATTCAAGACGAGAATTATTAACCACTGATACCTCTCCGAAGAAAAGAGTCTAAAGGGCCTGTCCCACCAGCATGCGATTACATGCGTCTAGTGCGACCAAACGTGGTCGCTTGAGGCGTACGGCCGCGCGGGGCCGGTCCCACTTCGATCGGCGGAGGCGTATAGAGTTGTGCGGGGCTGGTCCCGACATCGCGCGGGGCTCCAAAAATCTTGCACTGTCCGAAGATCCCGCGCGTCAACGGCCTGTCAGCCCGCAGCCACATTGAGGACGTACGCAACGTCTCAACGGGCGTACGCAGCTTCTCGACGTCGTACGTAGCGTTTTAACGGAATACGCCTAGCGCGTGCCGTTGCACGATGACGTCACCGCCCGACGCCATGCGACGTCCAAATGCAGTCGGCCCGCCTACTGCCCAGCTGATTGGTGAGTTTGATGTAAATTACATCACGCGCGAACTTTGCGCGTACTTACCGCTTACTTACTGTGAACTTAGCGCAAACTCAGCGCGAACTCCGCTTCCGTTTGGTCGTGCTAGAGGCATGCAATCGCATGCTGGTGGGACAGGCCCAGTCATGGAGCTGGTCGGCACAGAAACAGGCCCTTTGACCCACTGCGTCCATACAATGTATGCAGTGTATAATTGTCATATGTACCGAAAACGGAACAGTGAAATTCTTAGTTGCTGCAACTTAACAGGTCATTACATGCAAAAACAAAGATAAATATACAATCATCAATTATGCATTGAATTAGAAACTGCAACATTCAGTATCCATAATAGTGTAAAACCAAATACCACAATACAACACAGACACGGCCATGGAAGATGATAGTTGCTGAGGTCAGTGTTGTGCAGTGTTCAAGAGGCTGATGGTAGCTGGGAAGAAGCTGTTCTTGAACCTGGAGGTCAGGGTTTTCAGTCTCCTGTACCTTCTTCCCGATGGTAGCAGCAAGATGAGAGCATGGCCAGGGTGGGGTGGGTCTCTGATGATGCTGGCTGCCTTCTCTTTTTCCCTTTTAATCAAAAATAATGTATTCACCTATTTACAATAATATGCACAATACTCAATTATTCAAATCAAACGCACCACCACCATACAGTTAAAACAAATGTTCCTTAAAGAACTACTTCCCCATCCTTGTCGAGGATGTCTTCCACCTCCCGCGGAAATCCCCCAGGGTACCCGTGGACAACGCGTAGACCCTCTCTAACACCACCCGGGCACGGACGTAACCCTGGAACAGGGGCTGCAGCCTCACACACTCCATGTACACGTGGTACATAGACTCTTCCAGCCCGCAACAGTGGCACGTGGCTGGCGAGTCTGTGAACCACATGTAGATGGAGAAACAGGTTGCAGGGAACTGCTTGGTGCAATACCCTCCACCCCAGGTTTCCGATGTAGAGAGGGAGAATCCCTGCACACACGGACCTCCACCGGGTGTGGAGGAGGAGCCTTACAGGACACGCTTCCCTGCATCTCGGAAGGGGGAGAGAGAGGAATGGGTGTTGAGAAAAGACAATGGACAATAGACAATAGGTGCAGGAGTAGGCCATTCGGCCCTTCGAGCCAGCACTGCCATTCAATGTGATAATTGAAGGTGGCTCAAGTTGTGTGGACCGGCTCCCGGGAAAGATGACAGCGCCTGGGTCGGACGAATACTTCCGGATGAGCGGGGGGTTTTGCTCAGCCGCGAGTACTCCACACGTTCGAGCCTCCCCGACACCCGGTGGGGCGGGACAAGGGCCGGCTGCTCTCACGACCGCTGGCAGCGGGCGACCAGGTTCCAGACTCTCAACAAGTCCTTGTAGAAGCCGGGCATCCCCGTCAGGATGGCACGGCTGATGCCCACCACCGGTATCCGCCAACCGCCTTGACGGCAGCGGCCATGTTGTCGCCAGCACGTGCCACCTGGGAGGGTGCCCTGAGTACAGGTATCTCTGCAAGGTACTGAGGCGGAGAGCCGCCAACTTGGTGCGAATGCACACCAGCGACTGACCGCCCTCCTCGATCGGGAGACTCAGGACCGCTGCAGAAGTCCACCAACTTCCTCTGGATGATCCCAGCAAAGGTGGCTGATGGGACCAATATGGTCAATCTGTACCAGAGCATGGAGGCCACGAGTTGGTTAATGACCAACACCCTGACCCGGTAGGGAAGCACCCTGAGGAGACCCAACCAGCGCCCCAGCCGGTGTCCATCACTCTCTCTAGATCCCTTCCATGGTCAGTACATGATGAGCCGGGCAGTGTGCTCCTCTCTCTTTGTGCCTTTGGGCATTTGGTGGGTGAAGTGGGCACCAAATAACTGGGCTGCTTGGTCCTGGATGTTGTTACCTGCATTTCCATTAGGTTCAGGTTCAGGTTTGTTATTGTCACGTGTCCCGAGGTGCAGTGAAATGCTTCATTTTGCATACTATCCAAACAGATCAGATAATCATTCACAGATCAAATCGTCAAACTCAAGTACAACAGGTGGAGCAAAGAGGAAGATACAGAGTGCAGAATATAGTTCTCAGCATTGTAGCGCATCAGTTCCAGAGACAAAGTCCAATGTCCGCAATGGGGTAGAGGTGAATCGGACAGTACCCTGGCTTATGGAAGGACCGTTCAGAAGCCTGAACACAGAGGGGAAGAAGCTGTTCCTGAGTCTGGTGGTGCGAGCTGTCAAGCTTCTGTACCTTCTGCCGGACGGGAGCGGGGAGAAGAAGGAATGACCAGGGTGGGACAAGTCTTTGATTATGTCGGCTCCTTTCCCGAGGCAGCGTGAAGTGTAGATGGAGTCAATGGTGGGGAGTGTGGTCTGTGTGAAGGACTGGGCTACATCTACAATGGTGGGGAGTGTGGTCTGTGTGATGGACTGGGCTACATCTACAATGGTGGGGAGTGTGGTCTGTGTGATGGACTGGGCTACATCTACAATTGTGGGGAGTGTGGTCTGTGTGATGGAGTGGGCTACATCTACAATGGTGGGGAGTGTGGTCTGTGTGATGGACTGGGCTACATCTACAATGGTGGGGAGTGTGGGCTGTGTGATGGACTGGGCTTCACCTACAAATGTCTGCAGTTTCTTGTGGTGGGGAGAATTTCCCTTTGCACGGCTGACTGGGGTATTGTAGATGGTGGGAGGACTTTAGGACTAGGCCACGTCTAACCTACATACCCCTGGCTGCTTGTCCTTCACGGTTAGACCTTGTCCCTGCTGCTCTGGGAGCTGAATCTCAATAGCTCCGTGCCTGACAGTTCTCGCTATGATGTCCATATTTCTTTCAGCGGCTAGGGTGTTCTCTGGCTCAGCATTTGACCTTTCCCCGGGCAGATGTTCAGCTAATTGGTGCCATGAATCACACATCAGTGGCGATCTGTGGGACAGCGAGCAGAGTTTGCTGGAATCCACAGCGGCTGCCGCTGAATCCTCAGTCAGCGTCTCGTGGGGCCACCTCTCTGCTGGCCTCCGAACTTCCCTTACAGCCCCCCGCTCCAGCCAGCATAGGAACGACACAGCACAGCACAGCAACAGGCCCTTCGGCCCACAATGTCTGTGCCCAGCATGAAGAGCGGGACAACCAGGTTCTGCAACAGCTTCATCCCCCGGCCATAAGATTACTGAACAATCAAAAAAAACGAGGTCTAGAACTTTTTAAATATCGACACTTTTTAAAAACTTTTTATATATATTTATTTTTACAGAAACATGCGCATGAGGCATTTTTATGGACGCCAGTTCGACCCGGTAAGTGTCGCCCATCTCGCTTGTTCTCAGTCCAGAGATTGGCTGACTCACACATCGCAGAAACAGAGTCTCCTCAAAGGCATTTGTTGTGTATACGCTGGAGATGTTTTAAAAACGACGATCTGCCAGGTTAACTTCTTGTGAACACCAGTTTCTTTGCCAGTCTGAATTCAATTCCCGACCACGGTCAAGTAAGTAGAACTAGGCTCATCGTGTTGAAGGATTTAGGAAACAGATACGGCCACCATAGGGCGGGAGGCTGTAGAAGAGGCACATTACACGAGTATAAAACTGGACTTTAGTTGGATTGGCGATCGGGCGCAACGTGTCCCTAGCTGAAGGGGCACAGCTTGGTCCACGGCGATGGACTACTTTGGGACCACAGGATCCAGACGGGCCGCCGTAAGGCAGCGGTTCTTGTTACTAGTGGACAAGACCGCTTCGCAATTTTCATCGCTAGAGGACAGGCCGTTGGACGCCTTATTGACGAAGTGAGCGATGAAGAGGTAGGGGCCTCGTTGAATGCTGTAGTGCTATCCGAGCGAGCTGCTTGGGGATTACACACAGGTAATCAGCGCACCTGGAGTCACATAGTAACTCAATCCGTCAGCGCAAACACCGGCCACTGGAATGGTTGAACGAGGGGGGGTCTGGACGGCGCTGCATGCTGGACACAGTGACAGGTGGGTCTTGCTAGCCGCTCACACCGGAGGTCAGGGTCTCACAGGATCACAACAGACGAGTACGATATGAGAATGTACTAGTGACCTCTTGGGATGCTGATGCTGTGGATTGCGAGCTTTATTGGGCAGTTAGTCCTTGAAGTACTAAACGATTATTAGGGCCTATATCGTATGTATCTTCTGACTACTGTTAACACTGACTTACAGTGGTAAATCATGCATTGTTCTCTTTCCGCCTGAAGCCGGCATGGTCAATAACACAAAAGAACTTATCACTGAGTACCCTCACGCTACAGCAGTAGCAACACTAAAAGCCTGGCACTCCAATGATGAAAACTCAAGAATGGACTACCTAATACACTCGCACGAATCACTGCTACTGAAAAGGACAAACCTTATGCTACCCAAGTGTTATCGTCCCATGGCGTCTTAATTACGCTACTCACTGTGTGCATCTTGGCCTTCATAGATCCTTCCCCATACAGAGTATACACTGATCCACAATTGCACTGTACCTCAGATTTAAATACTCTATTGTCCATTTCTCTGACCATCTGTAGCTGGTCTATACCCTGCTGTAATACTTCCACAGTGGACTTCTCACAGTACGCACATTCGGATCGCAAACCCCCTTCGAGAGCCGGGTGAGATGTACCTGGGAGTTCAATTAGGTCCAGTCCATAAGTCTATGGGGCGTCTGTATGACATATGTGCCGTTGTACAGGTTCGCGCTGGTACGGGTGATGGGCATGACACACGTGGGAAGGCCCAACAGTACACACCACAGACTTGTCAATCAGAACAAACAGACCCCTCCCCCCCCCCCCCACCCCCCCAACCCCCCCCCACCCCCCCCACCCCCCGGGCTGGTAGGTACACCCACTGCTACATACACTGCGACCATGGTAAACAATCCCAAGGTGTCGACAAGAGCACCGTTCCGCTTCTTATCACCCTCGAGGTTAATAAAGAAGTTCACGACCGCTGGAAGAGCTGGATAGAGAAGATTTATGAGTGATGTTGCCAGGAGATAGTGAGGGGGGTCCTGAGGCCTTGGAAATCAGTTCTACCGCGAGGGCCGCATTCATTAACCTACAACACGACGCAACGTCTGATGGTGATGTGGGAGGTGCAACGCGGCGCAGGTAACCCGTGATCGCGCGAATTAGCCCACGACGTGTACATCCGGGAGAACGTGCAAACGTCCACACAGATAAAGCCATGGGGTCAGTTTGGAGAGTGAACTGAGTACTCTTGGTCCTGACGCGGAGGTACTCAGTGATCGCCTTTTCAGCCCACCTAGGGCCGCGGCTCAGCCGCTATTCCTGCGGTGATACACTCGCACATCCTCTTCACCCTGGTTGACTTGGAGCAGAAGGTTCCCCTATTTGCGCGAGCTTGGAGTATGTGTGGAAGAAGAAGCGCTCTGGAGCGGTCATGTGGAGACTGCAGGACTCTGCACCAGGGTCGTCAGAGCACAGTGCACTATGTGGCGGTAATGCCCGCGGAACAAGTGTACACGCTCGTGCTCGGTGTGGGGTGACGGACTTCATTGGGGTGTGGTCGGTGTGCTGCCACAGTGGGTGACCGTCGAGAGATCACAGGGGAGACCTTGTCCCGACCCCATCCTCGGTGTGTCGGGGGAGCGGGACAGGAGCATGTGGGCAGGTTACTCCGTTGCACTCGCGTTTCTTCTGGCATGAGCAAACCCCCGCTCGACAGTCCGGAAGTGCATATCGTGGGACCCAGCCACCTGTAAGTCCGTCCTCGGGAGACGGGCACCCACACAACAACTTGAGCCAGACCCCTTAACCAGCACACGACGCCCTTCACCTACCCGCTCGAGAAGCAAGGGGGTGCCCGGGTGTCCTGTGACGGGCTACCTCCTCCACACCTGCACTTCCTCACAAGCGTCCGCCCGACGGCACACCCCAAGTGGCGGTCAGTAGGCGCCCCTCTGGTCAACGAGGGGGGCTCCCCTATGTGGGGCGTCCGTGATACACAGGAACTTCTGCCCAATACAGGCGGGGAACGTGGGGTGGTGGGTGTACGAAACCAAGTGTCCTTCAACACCTGTTTAGCTCTGGCACGGTTCATCAGATCTCGTCCCAGAGCGGCCTCGCCACTGTTGCGGGGCGGGAAGAGTCTGGTACACCCACGTATGTACATGGGAGGTGTGGTGAGGCTGCAGCACTCGTTGCCAATAATATCTTAAAGGCGCGTCTGTCCTCGCCTTCTGGCTTGGCACTTCTACATCCCTGGGAAAGCCATCCTCACTCTTGGACACATACTTGTGCTGTAGGGGAGAGGGATTTGGGGCGGAAGACTGTCCTGGTTGGTGCGTAGGGCCTGGGACAAGACTGGCCCATTCTCGGGAGTCACATGGCCGCCAAGCGGTAAGGAGGGCTTGGCGCCGGAGTACGGATGCCCACCGCCCCTTTCACGCGGGTCCGGTCCTCGTGCGCCGGGATGTGTGGTCTAGAGAGGTGACTACGCCAGTACACGGCAACCCTGTGGGATTTCCGGGACGTGCTGGCACGCGGGGGGTGGATCTCATCCTCGCATGGGGCTTGTAACTAGTTCGTACCCGGGGAGTTAGGTTTGGCGTATTGTATATGTTAGTATGGGAGATTCTTGGCTTGGTGGAAGTTCTGGCTGTTTCACATTGTACAGTTGTAAATAGTATGCACTTGTAATGAACTTGATAAACCAGCTTTTTGATTAGTGTGTAGAATAAAATGAACGGGGTGCGGGCTTGGGATCCCGTGTTGACAATGTCGGATGGGTGGGGTATTAGTCTGCCAGACCTCAGCTAAGCCTCACAGCCCACTGACCTGCCTATGCTCACGCTAGCGGTGGTCCTTGGGTCGCACCGCCTTTGGACTAAGGAGGGTCCACGAGGATCCCTGAAGGCTTTAGCAGCATCGCTGCATCACTCGCCACAGCACTGAAGGACCCGTTCAGCAGTCACAGAGTCTACACAACCAGCCCATATCCTTTTGGTGGTCAGACGGGGCTCATCCCAGCGGATGCACTGAGGCTGCGTGGGTGAGGCCCATTAAGCCACTCGTATACTACCTCCGTATTACACTGTATAGTTGTACCGGACAAAAAGATACAAAGACGCTGGTAAAACTCAGCGGTTGGTTAGGCAGCAGTCTGGTTAAAGGCAGCACGGGACTACTATCAGGGGAAGAGTACGACTGGATAGAACAGGATCGCCATACTAAATGAACAATTGGTAGGCAGATGAGTGCACTGTGCTGCGGCGCAGGGTAGCGGTGAATGTGTTACAGACGCCCGAGAGACCCGGGTTCGATCCAGACTACGGGTGCTGTTCTGTACGGAGTGTGGTACGTTCTCCCTGTTCGACCACTAGGTGTCGGTTTTAAGCATCGAGATCTTAGAGTTAGTCCCTTGCACACTGTCCAATTATATGTACAGTGGTGTTTGTAGGTGTAAATTAGTTTGCACGTTATGAGAGGTAAAATGATCCACAATGTGCCTGTGTGTGGGATGGTGGTAACGGGCTGGGAGTGCTGGTCAGAGCGGACTAGGTGGCCAAAGGGCCTGTTTACGCACTGTAGATCTAAACAAGTCCAGCCAAAGAAATCAGCAATCAAAGGGCAATATGCAGTGGTGTGTGGCAGGATCGGTGGGGTATACTAATAGTGTGCAGTACAGCTTTGCCTCATCATGTTGTAGGCCTGCACAGAGGTCTTCCACGCACACTCGGTCTCCCAGCGTTCGGGAACGCGCGGCACCACTCATAGCTTTATCAGCACTCTCCAACACTGGAATAACCATGGTGGACAGCGGGAAACTCACTCCAACATTACTCATTTGTCCACTGAGAGAGGACGATCTTATTAATAAAGCCTGTACTACGACGCTTGCCTTAAATGGCATAACTCCAGCGCAAGTTATGCATGGACGAGGGACAATCTAACCAGCTAATACCACTTGATTACTGGAAAGATGTGTAGCATTTGGTGCTCCAGAAGCTTCAAATCGAACGAAAGGATTTATTGAAATACCCAGTCTTGGAGCCGCGGTTAATAGCTGAATGATGACACTCTGTAGTTACAAGCAAGGTGTCTGGGCCACTTCGATCATAAATGAGGAATGCGAGTATTCTAATCAGAGCTCTCTGATACATTTAGTTATAGTGAGTTATCAAACGAGGAAGTCTATTTGTAATATCTAGGACTGGGCAGAGGTATACAGAAGTGTAGTAATTGAATAAGTGAAACACAAGAATTACAATGGGCGGAGAGGATCGGACCTCTTTGCGCCGCACAATGCACTTAGTACCAACATGGAGCACCAAGATCCAAATGGCGGATATCATCATACCTGCATATACCATTGTTGTCCGATGTCGACAAATAGTCGTACACTACCACTTACCATATCGCTTTGGCCCTCCACACTGAAGTCACAGCCCCATCGGCACATCAGGTAATCGCAAGGCACCGCAAACGAGTCTTTGCTGCAATTATCAAAACTTTGCTAGCATCCGACGTAATGCCTTGATTATGGCGGTGAGGCAACTCGTTATGCGTCAGTAAAGCTGTTGTCCGAATCTGACGTGATTTTGATGGGCAGCGACCAAGTTCATGTGATTGATCAGCTGATGCCATAGCCGATTGGGAAATGCTTTATACTTGATCATTTAGGAAGCGTTGTTTGACTGCAATCACTACCAGCGAAGCGTACACTATGTGCTCCTCCGGCCACCTTGTGTACCACCTGCCTGACCCCAGATTACGGGCTTGGACACGCTAGAGGGCAGGAAAGATATGTCCCGATTGTTGTGGCGTCGGGTGTAGACATCCACGGGGCCAACACAGTTTAAGAGTAAGGTGAGGTAACAGCCATTTAGCGACGGAGTATGAGGGAACCACTTTTCTGCACAGAAGAGTGGGCGAGCCTGTGGTGGTAATTCTCTGCCTCCAGAGGGCGGTGGGGCACAGGTACCTCACGGTGCTTGTCCAGAGAGAGACGTAGACTTAGAGGGCTTACGGGCGCTACAAAAATAGCAAGTTCACAGCGGGATATGAGGCGAGATAGGCAATGCCAGGAAATGGGGTACTGATGCGAGCATGATGCAGCAGGCTGGATCAAATTGATATGGTCAAGGGTCTGGTCGAAAAGGCAAATGGCCATAATCCCGTGGCGGAGATGTGTGGTTCAATTGTGTGCTATTGCTGCAGCTCTAATGAACTTGGTTGGGACGTGATTGCCAGTAGTGTGAGATGACGCGCGCGTCATGAGACATGTGATGTGCGCCACTAAGCCTTCAGTGGTCGAGGAGTATAGACGGATCCACAATGTGAACTTTAAACATATTCCCCCGACGCAGGACAACGAAATCACGGAAACCATCTTCATATAGGAAGTGTGTTATTTTTTCACAAAATACCTTTCCTTACACAAGGTAATCACAAATCATGCAGAGTTCCAGGCGGGTCCTTTACTGGTCCCTGCGAGTTCCTGACTGTGTGGAGAAACATGCCTCCTAGACCCCTGCAGTTGGACCATCGGAGGGAACGAGCGAGAGGTTCCAATGTCCTTGTGGTGCGCCCAGTTACAATCCTATTCGATGGAGACAGGCCACATTGGACGTCGTTGTTTGACGGGCCCTAGCTCACCACAGTCTTCTGTTGTTGAAAACCGTACGGAGTCTCTTGTATGGACGTTTGAATACTCCGCACCCCACCAAAGATATGGAAAAGTTTCGTTCACAGGAAATCACAACTATCGCCGCATAACTGAGTGTCCAGAAGGATATACAAGACTTAGATTATAATGATTATCTTAAATAATTAGCACCACAAGGGTCTCTATTTAATCTGCGCTGTATTATAACTGGTGAGAATCTCAGTGGAAAGTTATCGCACAATCCAGATCAATTGCGTGCATTGCCCAGTCTAAAGCTCCTGACAGAGACCCGGGCGTTCATTGCAGCTGAGGGCATGTTCGAAACCTCGTACGCTGTAGGGCGCATGTGGGGCCTGTGTTCCCGCCGGGGATACGTCATGACTTACGGCCGTTGCCGCGGTAGCGCGCGAAAGGTGGATGGGGAGTAAATGGGGAGACCGGTCAGGTCTGTACTCTTGCTGGCAGATGGTGTGTACACTTTGGCAATTGATTCCAGCCTCTCTGCACCCGACGCGGCTTGACTTGAAGCAGGGAGTGCGGCCATTTCTGGGATGTCACGAGTCCTCATGCAGGCGATGCGGGCGCATATAAGCGCAGTAATATGTCATCAGACCGTTAAGGGACCGGTACATACTTTGCTTTTATCATCGCGCTACTGTTGTTACATATCTTTATTCATTTGCTCACTGATCTCTCACATCACACGTTCTATTATATCCATATGGTACTCGTCGTAGTCGCCTACACCTAGGCCCTCAAGTCGGGGTTGTCTGCGACACGACCCCGGATAAAAGACGTGCACCCCGAGTTCGCTTCATCTTCCCGAGGCGGACTGGCCTGTGCCGACTGAGGATTTTACTCCGAGCCATTTTGACGGTCTGATCTGCGGCGGTGTGTAATACATTAGTGCACCAATGAACGGTCGCTTCTGTACAACAGCGAAGGTAAGCTTTGATCCACTTAGCCGTATGATGCGTTCCTGTTCGGTCAATGATGAGGGGCTAGAGCGCCTATTCGCCGTAGAAGGTCCTCGGTGGGAGGTAATGTATACATGTGTAGGCGACATCACTTTTGCCGGGCCTCGACGTCTGGGCGTTTTGGAAGCTTAGCTCTGTTGCACGGTCAGCGCAAACGATGAGGCCCAGGATACGCCCATAAGGGAGCGAGAGCACTTCCAGTTGGTCCATGGGCAGGGGGCTGTGGCAAGGCATCATAGGCGAAGCCATAAGCCCAAAACGTCGGCCGGAATGGAACTCATGCCAGCAATTGCCTGACTGGAGGGAGTTATTACCTTGCCAGCACCCCTCTGAACCCCAGCTGTACGACTCGACTTTCATGTGAGTGCAGGTGAAGTTTGGGTTGGGTCCTTTTTCACTGGCTCACTGTCAGTTCGCTAGTGGTGGGGGCCTACACTTCCAGATATGTGAGCAGAGGTGAAATTTGGCAGCCTCCTTGCCAAGGACAATCTCTACAGGACACACATTCCCTCATCGTTTATGGTGTCAGTAGCAATCACTATTTCCATCCATTCTCGGGTACCAAACACCCTCTGCTTCAAATCAAGCAAGGAATAAGGTAGAGATGGATTCGAATGGCCCATCGGATTGCCTAGAAGGCGATGATGCTGTGATGGTAGGTTAGCCAGGCCTTGGGTCATTACACCGTCACCCCTGTCATGTATACTCGGAAAGAGTGCAGGAGAAGTGATGCGTCGGAGGAGTTGCCTAAGGGCTACCTGTAGGGGGCATGTGCCTCATGATCTCGCTACTAGATGGTTGATGAGGTATGTGAGGCCCGGTGCTGGGCACTCACTATTCCCTTGGCGGCGCCCGAGTGAGGAGCGTATAAGGAGGAGCCGAGGATGGACGTGAGTACAAATCGGTGGTAGGGGGACATAGGATCGGTACTTGTGTGATGTATGTACCCAGATGCTTATTATATCGCCGTTTCTGTTCCGTTCGCAATCAGGTTAGGGGCCACCTTCGGCACAAGGATGACCTGAGGCATGGAGTTTAGGTGCTACAAGTGGAGTCGGAACACGAACAGGCAACTACGACAGCGGGAAACGGCTAATTGTCGCGCACGACGTTTGGTGCTGGGATACGGAACAAGCGTCGGAGAGGAGGAGGAGGGTAGTGAGATAGGTGTCAAGAACATTTAAAGATATTTGGGCAGGAAATGGATGGAAAGGTGAGAGGGGGGGGGAAAAATTTTCAAAACATTTATAAAAAAAAAGAAAATTATATATAAGCAACAAAAAATAAAAAACAAAAATGAGCAATTAAAAATAAAATAAAAAACAATAAAAAAATAAATTAGCCATAATGTATCAAAATATCTTTTTAAAAGTCATAATAGTATCCACTGCATAGCTCCTCCGGCAGCTCATTCCACAGACGGACAAACCTCTTGAGGTACCCATCGTTAATTTACCCCCTCTCTCATTAAGCCTGTGCCCCCTCTATTTTAGAATCTACCATGAGGAATGGGACTGTGAGCGTTAATTTTATCCGTTGCCCCTCTGGATTTGTACCCTAATAATGTCAACCCTCAGCCTACCACTCCAGAGAGATGAGGCCAGCCTATACACTCAAGCCCGACCAATCCAGGGAACAACAGGTGAATTCGGCACACCTCTCAATGGTGACATCTCTGTGTAGTGGGGTGCCAGAAACTGTAAACAGCGCGCCCGCCAAGCTGTTTCTCACCAGCGGCGTACAGCTCTTCAAGGGTGTCCCAACCTTTGCATTCAACTCCTTCCCCCTGAAATGCAGGTGTTTTGTTGTGCTGAAAGCCTCTTCGCCACCTTGTCCCACAACGGAAAACATCTGGAGATGAGTGATAGGGTTGCCCCCCCCCCCCCCCCCCCCACCCCCCCCCCCACCCCCCCCCCCCCCCCCCCCCCCCCCCCCCCCCCCCCGCCCCCCCCCCCCCCCCCGTGCCCTTGTCGGTCCGGAGATTAAAAACTATTGTTTGCAGTGCACCGGAGATATCTGACACGGTTGCTACAAGCAGAGATCCTGCCAGTCCTGGTGCTGTTTGGGGTCACGCCCAATATGGGTCTGATGTGGGGGGGTGAGGGAGTGGGGAGACATTGTCTAACCTTCATCGCCCTCCCCCCCGCCCCCCCCCCGCCTATGTATGCCGTCCCTACCCACACCGCCCAGGGACAGGCACAGGCCACGATGGGTGGCATCCCACCACATCTCAATATCCAATTATCACCCACCTGGGCCGCTACTCCCCCCCTCCCAACCCCTCTCCATAGGCCCCACCACTCCCCTCCCGCAAACCCAGGTAGCGGGCCATGGACAGGTGGGGTAGAGAGACCTTGGGGCCCTGTAACCTGGTCCTGTCCCCTGTGGACCTTCCCCAGTCCCCCAGTGCCCCTCCCCCCTCCCCCCCCCACTCCCCCGTCTCTCCAATACTGGTGGCTGGTCTTGGACAGGTAGGAGATGAGGGCTACGGCCACTCCACGTAGAGGCCCCCAACTTAGTACCGATGGTGATGGCCAACACGGCCAGGAAGAGTTGCCAGGCGTGAGCTTGTTGCTGGCAGGTGGTAGTCACCCTTGCCACCCCTTTGTTGGTCTGCAGCGGGGGGGGATGGGGGGGGGTGGTGGAGGAGGGGGGGAGGGGGAGAGAGAAAAGGAAACATCAGTCACTGAGCAACAGCGGGTCACCAGCCATGGCCCATCACAACGGAAACACGCATCCCCTTCCAACATTCCCCCCCCCTCCCGGAATTGTCCACCCCGCCATTCCTCTTATACCATTCACGCACGGCAGATGGTACGGAGTTGAAGCCAATCAAACCCACACACAACCAGACCAGAACAGCTTCTTCCCATCCTTTGATCAGCTCTGAACAGTCCTTCCAGACGCTAAGTGTACTGTCGATTCATCTCTACTCCATTGCGGAATTGGACTTTGTCTACTGGAACTGATGCGTACAATGTGAGAACTATATTCTGAATTCTGTCTCTTCACTGAGTGAAATAGTTGCCCCTGTGTCCTCTTAAATATCACCCCTCCCACACTTAAGCGTGTCCTCTAGTGTTAGAATCTGCTACCCGGGAGAAAGAATGTGGTGTAAACTAACTAACCCCCTCATTAGGGTTCGGTTTATTATGGTAACCTGGACGTTAGTTGTATGCTATCAATCCAGATCAGAGATTACTCAAAATTAACTCAATCAAGTCAAGCACCGGTACTAGCTGTCCACACAGAGGACACAGGCGCTGGATAATACACAAAAGGCTGAATGGAAGAATGATAAGGAAGGAAGCAGAGGGGGGTGGGGAAGTTGCTTCTCGGGACTGGGAGGCCCGTGGATAGTGGTGTACACAGGGTTCTGTGGCTGGGACAACTAGGGAGCTACCATGCTGTGCGCGGAGCGTTCCGATCGTCCCGATGCAGAGTTACGATCATCCCCGACGATGGAGGTCGCCAAATTATAGGAAAGATAGTCAACAAATATAGAGGCGTACAGAGGAGATTTTTCCTAGAATGTTGCCTGGTTCAGTAAACTAAGTTACAGAAGAAAGGTTGAACAAGTTAGGTCTTTGTTCTTTGGAGCGCAGAAGGTTAAGGGGGGACTAGAGAGAGGTCTTTAAAATTATGAGAGGGATAGACAGAGTTGAAGTGGAAAAAGCTTTTTCCATTGAGAGTAGAAAGATTCAAAAAGAGGACATGATTTGAGAATTAAGAGGACAAAGGTTTTTAGGGGGTAAAATGAGGGGGGAACATGAGGGAGTGGAGCTGTGGGGAATGAGCTTCCAGTGGAAGTGGTGGAGGCAGGTCGTTTTTACCATTTAAAAATAAATTTGGAATAGGTATATGGACGGGAGAGGAATGGAGGTTATGGTCTGAGGCAGGTAGATGGGACTAGGTGAGAGTAAGGTTCGCATGGCTAGAAGGCCGAGAGGCTTTTTCCGCGCTATAAAGTGTTTTCTATATGGTGAATAGGGCTTGAACAGCGGACCGTCGCAGGTGGCAAGTACGGACGGTTCAGCCCCGACCACGGGGGAACAAAGAGGACGTAGCTGAACCTTGATTGCCTTCACCACAGTGAGGAATGTGGATTCCAATGTGGTGGATGTTATGTTAAATTTTACTGCGGAGTCACGTGAGTGACTACGTGAAGAAGCCCGCTTCCACGCATGCGTGACATATCGCTACACGCATTGCAACGAGTCACACAGGGGGGAACGGCGTTCCCCAAGCGGGAGATTTGAAAGTCGGGAACAGCAGGTAAGAGACTCTGCGTTCCTTTTTTCTACTTACCTTTTAGGAGGCTGCGGAAAGCTGGCGGGGAGACCCGTGGAGGGCGAGCAGCCGCAGCGAGCAACAGCACGAGTTGGCCCGGGAGGGGGAACAAACCTGAGCCCGACTTTGCTCCCGCACCGGGCAAAAATCACCTCTCGGCGGGCGGGAAGGAGCAAAAGTAAAAAAGGTCCCTATGCCCAGTCTCAAAACGAGACTGGCCTTGGGACCAGTCGCTAGCAGCCAGCACAGAGGCTGCGGGACAGACAGCACGGACCAGCGGTACCGGGGCTTCGAAACGCTCGAGCGAGTGCAGCGGCAACTTATGGGTCGGAACGGGACGTTCGGGCTGAAAAACCTTGTTCACAGCGGTAAAGCACCAGGGTCCAGGGGGGGATCTATAGGAAACAGCCGGGGGTTACCGGCTGCGGAACTGCCGCGAAGGACCAGGCCCCCCGTGAAACCGGGGTCGGTCCAAGCGGCTCGAAACCCGACACAGGGAACGACGGTCACCGGCGGGAGGAGAAGGAAAGTCGGGAACAGCAGGTAAGAGACCCTGCGTTTCCTTCAACTTAACTTTCTAGGTGCAGACATGGACCAGGTCCATGTAAGGTGCAGAAGGCCGGCGGGAGAACCGCGGAGGAGCGGAGGAGCAGCAGCAGGGCAGCAGCAGCGGCAGCAGCAAGAGCAGCTAAGTGGCAGCGGCAGCAGCAGTGGGCAGCCGGCAGTTTTTGTATAGTAGCACAGACAGCAGCAGTGGCAGCTGGCACTTCGTGAGGAGCTGGCAACGGCAGGAAAAGGAGCAGAAAAAGCATGGGCACATCGATTCCCGGAGGGGGGGAAAAAAACACCTGTGCCCAACTTCGCTCCAGCATGGTGTGAGAAAGTTCATTCTCGGCTCGGCAGCAAAGGACTTTGCAGTTGACTGGCTTGCAATCTACTACAAGGGACCAGTATGTGAGTACCAGGATCGGTCCCCCAGCGGGGTTTTAGTTACAATAATCGCTTCTCGGCTTTTTGGCTAAGATCAAGTGTAGTATCTGTTCTTATCAGTTTAATATCTGATACACCCCTTAAGCTAGGGACTATATATATTATATAAAAAACTATAGTAGCTGTGTATCATCAGTTTTAATGGTCTATAATGTCCCTTATCTAAGGACCATATAAGTAGGAGTGCCCAGAATTGAGGGCAGTAGAGTGGGGTTGACCGGCTGCAACGACCATAAGGGTTGACAGTACCGTCAGTACGGGGGTGGGTCCCCAGGGGGTCTGTCTAAGATAAAGGAGCAGCCAGGAGTGCTGAGAGCGTTGAAGTCAGGTTAAAGGAATAGATGGAAGCAGCTGTGCCAGTTATCCTCCCACACCGGCCATATCCACTTCACGGAAGGAAGGACAAAACTGGAGAAGGAGGGACCCATGGAACAGCGGGCAGCCAGCAGCAGCCAGCGGCACTTGGATCAACCGTAGTGTGGATCAGCTGTGCCCGATGTCGGCCCCGCACCGGCCAGATCCATGTGACCCGAGCGGTAGGCTTTAGACACAAATCAAAACAAGGTAAGTGGACTCGGAAGGGTCCCGACTTTGAATTTTGCATAAAACCGCCGGCAACCAGTGCCCGGAGAGGGCTGGGGAGCGGGAAGAAGCGGTGTATGGAGCCTTGCTCCAACGTGATAAAACCACAGCAGTACCTCTTTGAGGGCTGCACAATGCTTTTACCCCATCAGAGGGGAGCACTGTGGGTCAGTTCTGGGGCTGACCTGCAAGAGGGGTCCGCAGAGAACAAAAGACAAGTGGGCAGCAAGTTTAGCCCCACATGGGGTACCCCGTGTGGGACCTCAAGAGATCTCTAACTCTATGAAAAAAAAAGAGTAGGCAGGACCCTGATGGGCCCAGAAGCCTGGGTAATACAGCGTCCCCCCCCATGATCCTAACACAGCGGAGGGACCCCCTCTGCTGGACCCATGGTTTGGCCGATTACTTTAGCCAAGTCAAACATGGTTGTAGACTTGGATCCAGGATGGCAATAGTATGACTATATGTCTGGCCACAAAGCGCCAACAAGGAAAAATGTTTTTGAACAAAACACTGGCATGGACATCTGCCACCTTGGCAACGGTGAGGCATTACAGGTGCCCCAGTGTTAAACCAATGCATTGGCAGCAATAGGGACCCGAACATCAGGAACCAGGACCTCAAGATACCCAGAGAACCTTCAAGGGATTGACGGAAGGCAATCATAAGCACACACCAGCACCCTGGGCCTGGAAAACCGTAGGTAATACAAAGACCATCAAGACGCACTAGATTGTTTAATAATATGCAAATATAACCTGAAACTTACACGTGGAAGGCGGCCATTCAGCCAGCACTAGGACCCCAAAAATGCTAACATTTTTTGCAAATAAAAAACCGTTGTGTGGAACTAAAGCCAAAGGACACTGGGGCTAATCCCGGCCATCGCAAGGGCCTATTTTTTTGGGCATGATACCAGCCACAGGCAAGGCCCATAAAAAATGTGGCTCCCATACCAGTAAGCAGGGGTCCCCCCCCCCCCAGAAATCAATATAACCTGCAGGATCCGTTTTAGGGGTATGGCCAGGGCGGCCACCCTGGAAGATGCGGAAGCCTCAACCTCCCAACACAACCCCGAACAAGAAATATTAAAACCAAGAACCTTATTTTCAAAAAAACCAAGGAAATACAAAACCACCGGTAACCATGGGAGGTAGGTGGGTGGGGTTTTCTGTTCTGGTTAAAAAATAGGGGACCTACGAGGGTAGGGGAGGTTGCAACACACAGTTTTTATTGTATGTGTATATAATCACTACAGATTCATATAATCACCACTCAGCAGTATTCAGGGGTTATCTGATAGGGTTTTTCGTCATCCCATTAACCACAGTACATTCATACACCCAGAAGGGCATTTTGTCCTTACATAAACCGAAACAATCTAAAACCCACATGGTGCTACAAGAATTGTACACAAAAGATGGGAGCTGAACTATATTTATTAACTATAAGATAGAGTAGGGTTGCAGGATTATCATTGATTTTAACCCTAAAACACCATTTGTTTTAGATATTCATTTTAAGATGGATGCTCCCCCTTATTATTGATATAGAGACTTGGTGTCAGTTAGTGGGGTGTTCTATATGGCAGGCATTGACTCATACCCTTTCACATCAAGGAACTTTGGCAATATAGAGCTTACATAAGGGGCAAATTCATTAGCACCAGTATTATGTACTAAATTCATAAAACCAGCTTGGCATTGTTATGTAAAATAAGCCATAGGGTGAGGTTTTCCCCCCCCCCCGTTTTCGGGACCCATCATTGGGGTACTAGGGATAATTCAACCACACTCGGCATCTGGAATTTTCAGAGTACCCGACTGACCTTCTCAATCATGGTATTTCAGTCTTACAGGGGATGGTGTTAGAACCATGTTCCCCTAGGACACATTGCCAAAAAAATTTATGATGTATCCAGTGACTGGAGGCAGTCAATTCCATGCCATAACACTATGGATTTATTGATTTGTAGAGGGTCCCCTAACAGACCCACTACACTGTCCAGACAGGACGATGAATCTCATCTCATCTGCACACAAAGACTGTCAACACAGAAGCAGTACCTTGGACACATCTCGACCAAGGAAATTGGGGCATATAATGCTTGGACAACAATCTCGACCAAAAGGCCAAGAAAAATCTGGACGTATTGGAATTTTTTTACAAGCCTCCATTAGGATAACCCGATGGAAGGCTACAGTGCCCCCTTCAATAGTGCCAAAAACAAGTGCACTTTCCAATTAACCTATCACAAAAAAAACGGACCCGGCAAAACGCGGTGGTGGAAAACGCAAAAAAAAAAAAAAAAAAAAAAAAAAAAAACCAGGTACTCCGAAAATTCATAGGGACCGGGGTGGTCCCGTTTTCTCAAGGAAATGCGCGGAGGCAAGCCTGTAGCTACAGGTAAACACGCGTTCTCAAAACCATGCTCACGGGCCTCAGTAAACCGTGTCCAGGAAGACTGTACAGGGAATGTTGATGCTCATGGGTGTTATTTTACCGCACAACAAGTCCAGCCATTAAGCAAACTGGCCTGGACTCCCTGATCATATCACCGAGAAACTGGGTGTTGTCATACAGGAATTAAAATAAAAGAAAAACAGATCGGGTTCCTCGGGTCAAGTGTTTTGAATTTATGGTACACCCCATATGGCAAAAGACCTTGGTATAGCAAGACACATCTTAACAATACATAGAATATACTAAGAACATTCGAGGTCAGAGAATGGAGTTGTTTTATCTCTTAAAGAAACCGCATGAAAAGGGGTCATGACTCAAAACTATATCAAGGTGGCTCAAATAGGTCCGAAAATAAAAAAGGCAGAAATAGACACTAATGTTTTAACTCTCATTCCACCAGGGGCTGCAGCAAACATCCGCAGCAAAAATTGTACAGGTACCCACGGACCAAATCCTCAGAATAGCAGGAGGGTCATTAAAAAAGGGGTTTTCCAAAGGTTTTATAAAAACCAGGTTATTTTTGGAGCTCAGTGTATAAAGAAAACATTTTATGTTCAACAAAATAATTTTGCACGAAAGGTGTACAGGGCTATGATTCTCAAATTTTAAAAAAGTTTATATATTTTTTCGTTATACCACCAAACTCTTGGTTATAAGTGTGTTTAAATTTAAAATACTAATGATCTTCTATCCAAACTACCCAAGGGAGTTTGTGAAGCATGGACTCGTCAACGGCATGAGGGCACAGAGCTGGAAATCTTCACGTCAGTCACTCACGTGGACTCCGAAGAAAATTAGTAAGCTTAAACGAGAAATTACCAGTTTGAAGTTTGATCTTGTAGTTACTGAGGAGTTTACGATGAGGGATACCGTGCCAGCCGCTCCCACCCTCTTATGATTCATATCAAAAACTGGTATCTCTTTGGTATCTTACTATGTTAGATCATATAGGTTCCTGTGACCTCACACCGGCTGCTTTGAAGTGAGGACACGCATGCGTGGAAGCGGGCTTCTTCACAGAATCCCTCATCGTAACTCCTCAAAAATAAGATCAAACTTCAAAATGGTAAGTCTCGTTTATCTTACTATTCTATTTTATGGGCTGTGTTATGTTGATTTTTCTGCCTGAGTTCCGGAGGTATGGTAACTCAAAAAATGTCACTGTAACTTAAGTGTTGCATGTAACAATTTAAATTGAATCTTGAATCTAGAAATCTACTATTTTGTCATCTTGCATCAATGGATGGATGAGAACATCATGGACAAGATTTAGCAAGTTTGCAGGTACACAAAAGTGGGGGTTTTACAGATCGTGAGTGGTGTGAAAGATACAGCCGGATCTGATGATGGTCAGGGGGCTGAGGAATGGTTGATGGCATTACCACAGAGAAATGTGAGGTGTGCATTGTCTAACATGCGTCAGACTACCCCGTGAATGGTAGGGCTCTGGGGAGTATTGTAGAGCGGGATCAGGAGGGCAGGGGCATGGTTCCTTGAAGGGCGCACAGTAGATAGGGTGGTCAAAAAGGCTTTGGCAATTTTGGCCTCATCAGTCGAGTATTGGAGTATTAGAAGTTAGGAGGTCACGTTGCAGTGTATAAGATGTTGGTCAGGCTACATTTAAATATTGTGTTCAGGTTCTGGGGCACCATGTTATAGGAAAGATGTTGTCAAGCTGGAAGGTGGTACAGAGAAGATTTTACAATGATGTTGCCAGGACTAGAAGGCCTGAGCTATAGGGAGAGGTTGAGTAGGCTGGAAACTCCTTGGAGCGCAGGAGGATGAGGGTTGCTCTTATAGACATGTATAAAAATCATAAAATCAAAATCTTTCCCAGAAGAGGTGAATCGAGGTTCAAGGTGATGGGAAAAATATTTAATTGAAATCTGAGGGGATATCTTTTTCACAAAGTTGGTGGTGGTGTATGGAACCAAGCCCCTGCTAGAGAGGGTGGTGGGGCTGGGACTATCACAACATTTAAGAATCAGTAGATAGGGACACGTTTGGAGCGAATATGGACCAAATGCAGGCAGGTGGGTCTAGTGTAGCTGGGACATGTTTGCTGGTATGTGGGCAAGTTGGGCCGAAGGGCCTGTTTCCACATTGGTATCACTCGATGACTCTAATAACTCAGCAGGTCAGGCGGCATCTCGGGAAAGGTGATGAGTTTTGGGTCAAAAACCTTTCCTCTGACAAGGTAGGGGGGAGAAGAAAGCTGGGGAAATGCATCTGCCCCACCGCAACCACCCCCTGCTGACAGTGTGTCCGGGCGCTCATCTCTCGCCCCACACATCTCCAGTCAAATCCCATCTATCTTTTAGCTATCGCCCTATAGTGGTGGATATTTCCACCTTGGGGGAAAAAGGTTCTGATGTGTACCCTATCCAACATGACATTCACAGTCTTGTACTCAATAAACGTCTTCAGGATATTGACCGAAACGGTCACCAATCCATGTTCTCCACAGATGCTGCCTGTCCCACTGAAGGTTACTCCAGCACTTTGTGAAACGCACCTATCCAGTTCTCCCACAAATGCTGCCTGAACCACTGAGTTACTCCAGCCACTCGGGTGAAAAAACGCACCTATCCAGGTTTCTCCACAGAGCTTGCCAGACTTGCGGAGTTACTCCAGCACTCTGTGAAACGTCACCTAGCCATGTTCTCCACAGCATGCTCCGACCCGCTGAGTTTACTCATGCCACCGCGGTGAAAAAGTCACATATCCATGTTCTCCACAGAGATGCCTGCCTGAACCCGCTGCGTTACTCAGCACTCTGTGAAAAACTGGGCACCTATCCATGTTCTCCACAGAATGCTGCTGACCCAGCTGAGTTATCCATTGCGTGTACCTCTGATGAAATGCACCTATACTGTTCTCCACGATGCGCCTGACCCGCTGAGTTACTACAGTAAGTTTGCTGATAAAAGTCACTATCAGATGTTCTTCCACAGATGATGCCTGACCCATTGGTGTAATCAGCATTCTGGAAACGTCACCAGACTGTGTGTGAAGCATGTGGGTCCCCATTAGACCGTAGGTGCAAGGAGTAGGGGCCATTCGGCCCAACTGTCCACGCCAGACCATCGACATCCAATGGTCACACCTACGCACGTCTGGCACATCCCCAACTAGGTTCCCGTTCTATGCCTGTACATCCCCATAACCCCTGACTAAATGATGACTTAATAAGAGCCCTATCTAGCTCTGCTGAAAGCACCAGAGAACCGGCCTCGAGGCAGAGAAATGCCACAGACCACACAACTCTCCTGGGGGTAAGTTTATCTCATCTCCGCTTCCCAAATGGCCACAGTTCAACACAAACTCTTGGGTGGAAAATGCTTCTCCTCATCTCAGTCCTAAATGTCCACAGATTCACACCTCTCTGTGTGGAAAAGTTTCTCCTCATTTCAGTCCTAAAGGCCCACAGATTCACACAACTCTCTGGGTGGAAAACGTGTCCACCATCCAGTCCTAACTAGCTGCCAGGAATTCACACATAACTCTCTGGGGTGGAAAAGTTTCTCCTCCATAGCGTCCAAACCTGCCAAGATTCACCACAGACTCTCTGGGTGGAAAAGTTCTCACTAGTCTCAGTCCCAATGGCCACCGATGCACACAACTCCTGATTGGAAAGGTTTCTCTGGAGTCTAGAATCCAAAGGGGCACAGATAAAACAAATATCGGGTGGAATTATAAAGTTATCCTATCTCCCAGTCCCAAGGTGGCCACAGATTCACACAACCTGGGTGGAAAGGTTTCTCCTCTTCTCAGTCCGGAAACAGGGGCAAACGTCAATCACACAAAACCTCTGGTGGAAAAGTTTCTCCTCTCTCAGGTGAGAAGTGGCCACAGTTTCGCACACTCTTGGGTGGAAAAGTTTCTCCTCATCTCTGTCGCAAATGGCCACAGGATTCACACAACTCTAGGGTGGAAAAGTCTCCTCATCTCAGTCCCAAATAGGCAACAGATCACAACAACATCTTGGGTGGAAAAGGTCTCTCCTCGTCTCGTTCAAAATGGCCAGACTCACGCATTGCGCTGTGGTCATGGAAAAAGTCTCCAATCAAGACCCTCAGTAGATAAAGCTTAAGGGCTGGTAAAAAGACTCTTATGAAATGGAAATTAGAAAAGCTAAAAGAAATGTCTGTCTGATATGAGGTTGCTTTGGCAATCGCAGGTTCTGACAGCGATGCCTCCCTAGGCAGGCCAAATGGACAGTTAGCTGTAGAAATAGCCCGGGGCTATGAACAGAAAAATTCAAATGTCATTAGAAACGGGGGAAGATATTTCCGCTGGATTGGCGGTAGCTGCGAATGTTGTGCCGTGTGACTGAAGGCACTAAGAGTAAACGTAGCAATTATAGACTACATAGTAGAATCTCAGTGCCTCATCGGGCAAATGCCAACCTGAAAAGCAACTAGACATGGGGTTGCAATTATATATGGAGGGCATCTTAGATTAAACAGGGTCTTGATTAGGAACAGTCAACCTGGATTTGTGCTGATAAGGTAGGAGTGCGGATTTAAGTCTCTGTAATCTTTGTCCCAAGACATTGATTTGGTTACATAGGGAAGGATGGACGAGGGTAAAGCATCTGGATGTTGTCTGGATTAATTGTACCTTTGCAAAGCCCGTCTGCCCCAAGGTTCATATGGAAGGTGGGTTCGCCAGGGTTCACTGATTGGGATAAATGCAGCCAACGCCAAGATGGAATTCATCAGTGGCTGAACTGTGGAGAAGCAGAGGGTAATGGTGCTGGCGGTTTATCGGGTTGAGCGGTGGAACTAGTGGGGGGGCCTCCAACTTCAGTGTTGGGTCCTTTCCTTTGTTGTTTGGCATGTACATCAATGATCAGGATGAAGGTGTGGTAAATTGGTTTAGTAAGTCTGCAGATGATACCAAGATAGGGGGTGTTGTGGATAATGAAGAGGATTTCAACAGTCTACAGAGCACGGATTCTAGGCCCATTTGCCCAAAAATGGGCTGAAAGATGGCCATGATGGAGGTTTATGCTGATAAAGTGAGGTGCTGCACCCTTGGCAGAGACAAATGTAAATAGCCGACGATGGTAAACTGCATCTGGGAATCGTGATAGAATACCGTTTTTTGAACCAGAGGGATATGGGTTCCTAACCTGTGCCTAGTTCCTTGAAGGGAATCTCATAAAGATAGGGTGGTTAGCGAAAGTTTGGTTATGCTCAGTCTTTGATAAATCTAGACCATGAGTAGCGAAGCTGGGATGAGTGGTAAAAGTTGGATAAGGCATTGGTGAGACCAAATTGGAGTCTGGTGTACAATTTGGTTGCCGTATTATAGGAAGGATGTCAACAAAATAGAGAGAGTACAGAGGAGATTTACTAGAATGTTGCCTGGGTTTCAACAACTAAGTTAGAGAGGAGAGATCATGGTGGGGTGTTAGGGTCTAGTATTCTAGGATGCGCAGAAGTTTAAGGGGGGTACCAAAGATATGAAGTCTTTAAATGATGAGAGGATAGACAGCGTTGATGTGGACCAGCTTTTCCCGTAAGAATAGGGAAGATTCAAACGTAGAGTTTTTTTACAGGCCCTTCAGACATTACGGGGGAGAAGCTGACCAAGGGTGCACCACATGAGGGGGAACGTCTTTATCAGGAGTGGTAGCGGTCCTGGATCCATCCAAATTGGATCCAGTGGACAGTGGTGGAGGCAGTGGTTTCATGGTATGCATTAAAATAAACGATAGGATATGGAGGTGAGAAGGAATGGAGGGTATGCCCACTGAGTGAAGGCTTAGGTGGGACAAAGGGAAAACAGTTGTTCGGCAGGGAAGTGTAGGGCGAGATGGCATGTTTACGTGCTGTACTTGTGTATATGGTTATATGTTATATGGGTAAATGGTCTTGACGATGAGCGCGTTTTAAAGGGAAAGAGAGGAAAGGGATGACAATAGAGAATAGGGGCAGGAGATAGGCATTCGGCCTTCTCGAGCCTGCACCGACCATTCACTATGATGGTGTCTGATCATGCACAATCATTACCCTGTTCCGGCTGTTCTCCTCATTCCGACGGACTCCCTTTAGCTTTGTTAGCTCGACCCAGAATTCTTCGGGAAAGGAAGCTCCGTAAAGGGGAGAGGAGAGTATAAGCCAAGTGTAATAGGGATCGATGTGAAAGTGAGATGCGTAGGAATTAAAAATATGTTTGTCGAATGCGCCACTGATACTGAAGTAAAGCAGATAAGCTGGATGGCTATCCAGTTAGAGGTTGGTAGATATGACATTGGGGGGATTCACTGGAGACCTGGCGCAGAAAGACACAATAGGAACTAATACTCAGGGTTAAAATCCTGTAGAAAGGACAGGCAGGTGGACATGTGTTTTTAAATTTGGGGGGGGGGTAGCTCTCAACGGAGGGGCTCTGGGAACTCATTCCCGCGAGGGAAGACAATAGCGGACTGACAAGTTAGAGGCACGGTGGATTGAGTTGAGGGAATTCCGTCAAGGCAAGAAGGACACTAAGGCACACTGGGTATTAAGACCCCTCATAGTAGCTAAAAGATGCAGGGTTGTAAGTGCGGAGCAGGAGTTAAAAAGGCATGTAACAAGATCATTCGCTGTGGTAGATTGAGATCATCAATATGAGCTTAAGATTGGGAAAAATCGTCGTAGTGAAGGACCAAAGTCCTGGGAAGTTTGTAGGAATATGACTCGAGATGGATCAGTAGGGCCAGCTGTTAAGGACCCGGACCAGTCAGAAAAAGGCAATTCTGGACGGCCCGTGTGTACCCAATGACGCCAGATATGATATGGAACTCGAGGTAAAGGAAGTGCTGGATCCCTGTGATCGAACATACTCCAGTTAGTTTTAATCGCAATGAGACGGAGAAGGTGAGAATCGTAAGACTGTGTTCACCGTATACAGCTCAGCAGTCAACTACACCAAGTATTCCTTAGCAAACCTGATCGACCAAACCCGTTGTATTTTGGGCATCTGACTTCCCGACAGTCTGCATGGTTTATGAGACTTAGTCGCTAACCCACAGACCCAGTCTGTGAGGTCGGAGACACAGCCCAAACCCTTTAAACCCTCACACTGAAACCGCGTTCCGCAGGGCTGTGTGAGGTGAGCCCCCACCTCTATACCCCCTTTCACCTATGAATTGTGGCACACCGGCCACAGTGGTAATAACACCATCACAGTCACTGCAGATGGATTACAACGTGTGAGTTGGCCTAATCAGCAACAAACGAGGAGCTGGCCTTAAAGGGAGGAGGTCAGCACCTTAGCAGCAGGTGCGATTGACAAAAACAACCTGGCCTTAACCTACAATGAATGACGGTGCTGAATCTTGGACTGTGGAGGCACGCACACCCCCCCATACAGCATTAACGGGACGGAGGGTGGGGAACGTGTTTCTAGCTTCAGGTTCCTGGGAGTCAACATCTCCGATGACCTCTCTTGGACCCACAATACCTCTACTCTGATCAAGAAGGCTAATGTCTCAGCGTCTCTTCTTCATGAGGAGACGAAGAAGAAGGTCCATCTGTCTCCTCAGATCCTGGTGAACTTCTCTACCCGGCGTTGCCACCATCGAGAGCATCCTTACCAACTGCATCACAGTATGGTATGGCAACTGCTCTGTCTCCTGACCCGGAAGGCATTGCAGAGGGTGGTGAAAATTGCCCAACGCATCACCGGTTCCCTCGCTCCCCTCCATTGAGTCTGTCCAAAGCAAAGCGCTGTCTGCGGAGGGCGCTCAGCATCGCCAAGGACTGCACGCAACCCCCACCATGGACGGTTTACCCTCCTACCAGCCGGGGGGCGCTACAGGTCTCTCCGTTGCCGAACCAGCAGGTGGGGGAACAGCTTCTTTCCGGCGGCTGTCACTCTACTCAAGACCCCCGTACCTCTGTGGTGACTGCCAAATCACCACCACCCCCCCCCCCCCCCACCCCCCCCCCGGACACTATTATTTTTTACAAAAATCTGTTTTGTTTGCTATGTCGCTCTTCATAGGGAGGAGATTGCCTAAAGTGCTTTTCGTTGTCTCTGTACTGTACATGACAATGACAATTAAATTGAACTGAATTCTGAATCTGGCTCGAAGGGCCGAATGCATCCTCCTGCGCCTATGTACTATGTTTCTATGGCAGATTGCCAAGTTTGTGCCTCTAGCCCAGACCCTGGGAGTACTGTGGCATCATTAAATCTCTCTCTGCACCTTTGGTATTTTAATGACAGTCGTAAACCTGCGAGAAGAGATGGAGCAGGGTGGGCAGGGTGAACACTGCCCCTGTGGACAGTGCAAGGTCGGCCAGAAGCAAACCCCACCTCTTGCAATGAGGATATGAGTAGCAGGTTTATTGCCCCAGCCTATTGTGAGCTGTGGAGGAGACTGCATTGTGCAGGTTTGAGTCTATCACACCAGGGTCTATCACACACGAGTGATCACATGTGCCAATGTCGGGAGACCTGCTTAGGAAGCAAACGTCAGAATCCTGGGAATTCCCAAAGGGGCACCGAAGAAGGGTCTCGACCGGAAACGTCAATCATTCCTTCTCCAGAGACACTGCCTGCCCTGCTGAGTAGTTTGAGTCTATCTTCGGTTTAAACCAGCATCTGCAGTTCCTTCCTACACAAGGCAATGCAGTGTTCTGGAAAACTGGGAAGAGTTCCTCCAGCACTTTTGTGTTTTGGTTTGTGAACCAGCGCCTGCAGTTCCTCGTGTAATGGTAACACTGGTGCTCCGTGGTATGTGGAGTTGGTAAGCATTGACAGAGGCACTCATTCTACCGCAGTGTGTGTGTGGGACTGCAACCCAAGGTGATTATCTGTAATGAGACTCTGCTGACTGTCTGCATGTTGCCCACACATTCCTCCTCCCCCACAGTCAGTGCTGGGCAGTCTTCCACAGCCACTGCTCTGCCTCTACTCTGGAAACACATCCTGGAAAACCCTTGCTGCAAGAACAAAGTGCCACAGGGTCGAAAGCACAAAGGATGAACTGTAGGCAGGAACTGCAGGTGCTGGTCTGCACCGAGGAGAGACACACAATGCTGGAGTAACTCAGCGGGACAGGCAGCATCTTTAATCCTTGATATATTCTTTAGATGATAGTAGGCTGACTTTATGACTGTTTTTATGTGGCTGTTGAAGTTCAGGTCTGAGTCCATGACTACTCCTAAGTTTCTGGCTTGGTTTGTTGTTTTTAGCATTACCATTTGAAACTGGGTGCTAACTTTTAATCGTTCTTCCTTGGCTCCAAAAACAATTATTTCAGTTTTTTCTTTGTTTAATTGGAGAAAATTCTGGTTCATCCAATCGTTGATTTGCTCAATGCATCTACTCAGTGCTTGTATTGGACTATAGTCTCCTGGTGATATTGTTATGTAGATTTGTGTGTCGTCTGCGTAACTATGGTAACATATTTTGATGTTTTTCATAATCTGAGCCAGTGGAAGCATGTAGATGTTAAACAGAAGAGGCCCCAGAATGGAGCCCTGGGGAACTCCACATTTTTGCACGCTCAGGTGTGTAATTACCTATAGACACAAAGTAGTCCCTGTCCTTCAAGTAGGATTCCAACCAGTTCAGTGCGGGTCATGTCAGTGCGGGTCATTGCGATGTCAGTGCGGGTCATGCGGGTCATTGCGGTCAGTGTGGGTCATGCGGTGTCAGTGCGGGCTTTGCAGGTCAGTGCGGGTCAGTGAGGGTCATTGGGGTCATTGCGGGTCATTTGTCGGTAGTGCGGGTTCAGTGCGGGTTAGTGTGGTCAGTGCATTGGACCTTAGGTCTGGAACCTACCTCGTGTGATAGGTAGAAGGCAGCGATACCCAGCAGCGCCAGAAGCAGCAGAGCATGGAGAAGACGCTGAGGCCCAGGTGGTCCTTGGGCGCGTTGGAGCGTGAGGAAGTGTCTTCACTCTCTGTGTCGCTGGAATACTCGCTCTGCACAGGGTGAGGGAGAGGCAGGTTAGCAGCTGCAGCTCTCCACAACTATACCACACACACACACTGCTGCATGACACCAGCAGCAACAAATGGATGGACCAACACACAGACACAACACAGCAACCAGCTACTCCATCAGAGGTTCAAAGGGACTTACGAGTGGTGGCGCAGCACTCCCAAATAGTTAATTTGCAAGTCAAATCGGTAGTAAGGAAGGCAAATGCTATGTTAAGGGCCTGTCCCACTTACGCGACCTTGGCTCGCAACTTACTCGACCTCGCGAGGAGGGGTATGGCGTTGCGTGGGGCTGGTCGTGACATCGTGCGGGGCTCCGAAATTCTTGCAGTGAACGAAATCTTCGCGCGCCAACGGCCTGTCGGCCCGCGTACGCTCGCAGGCGCATTGCGGTCGTACGCAGCGTCTTGACGTCGTATGCAGCGTCTTGGCAGCGTACGCCCAGCGCGTGGCGTTGCGTGATGACGTCACCGCCCGACGCCATGCGACGCCCAAATTCAGTCGGCCCGCCTCCTGCCCTGCTGATTTGTAAGCATGAGGGCTGCTGCTAACAGAAGTCTCTGTTGCTGTTGCAGCAATGCAGTCTGCATCTCTTCCATGATAATCATGGAATAGCAGCCAGCAACCCCCCTTTATATGCGTAAATGACGTCACGCGCCAACTTAGCGCCAACTTCGCCCGACCTCCGCGCCAAACGCACGCAAGTGGGACAGGCCCTGTAGCAAATGCAATGTTAGCACTGGTCAGACCGCATTTGGAGTACTGTGAGCAGTTCTGGGCCACACATCTGAGGAAGAATGTGCTGGCTCTGGAGAGGTTCCAGAGGTGGCTTACGAGACTGATCCCAAGAATGATTGGGTTAACATACCAAAACAGAACACAAAACTCCAAGTACGGCCTCATCAATGCTGGAACCAGGATATTGACCCCAGCACCTCTTTCGTGACAGCGAGCTGGACCTCATTGAAACTTACTGAATAGTGAAAGGCTTGGATAGGGGGGGTGTGGAGAGGATGTTTCCACTAGTGGGATAGTCTAGGACCAGAGGCCACAGCCTCAGAATTATAGGACACACATTTAGAAAGGAGGAGATGAGGAGGAATTTCTCAGTCAGAGGGTGGTGAATCTGTGGAATTCATTGCCACAGAAGGCTGTGGAGGTCAAGGGCAATGCATATTTTTTAAGGCAGAGACTGGCAGATTTGACTAGTGTGGGTGTCAGGGGTTATGGGTAGAAGGCAGGGGAATGGGATTCAGAGGGAAAGATAGAATCAGCCATGATTGAATGGCGGAGTAGACTTGAAAGGCCGAATGGCCTAATTCTGCTCCTAGAAATTACGTACTTGTGTACCAACTCAATGGATGAGATAGAAGTCAAGGGTCAAGAATGAAGAGCGAAGACTATCGTCGAGACTCAAGAGTGTTTTGGGTCTTGAGGATGTTGCCTTGTCGAGGGCCTGAGCCATAGTGAGAGGTTGGGCAGGCTAAGAATTGATTCTTTTGGAGCCCAGGTGTTTGAGGGAAGACCTTATAGAGGTGTAAAAATCATGAGAGGAATAGATAGGGTGAATGCACGGTCCTTTTTCCCAGGGTAGGGGATTCTAAAACTAGAGGGCATTGGTTTAGGGTGCTGAGAGGGGAGAGATTTAAGAGGGGCTTCAGGAGCAATCTTTTCACTCAGAGGGGTTGTCAGTATGTGAAAATAAGTGGCCAGAGGAAGCTTCACAAGCGGAGACCATTACCCGTGTGAACAGATATATGGAAAGGAAGGGTTTGGAAAGATATGGGCCAAATGCAGGCGAATGGGACTAGGCATGGTCAGCATGGACAAGGTGCGGCCGCATGTCCTGTTTCCCTGCTGTACAGATCATTGATTAAGAGCTGGCTGTCGGTGTGGGGGCATGTGATGTGTCGAACCCTAGAGGAAAGACAGTTGCAAACGTTACCCAGAGGAATGTGAAAATATATTTATATATAGGTGGGTGGGCGGCTGGTTAGATACACATATAGACAGATAGACGTGAACAGACAGACAGACAGACAGACAGACAGACAGACACAGACAGACACGGACAGACAGACAGACAGACAGACGGACAGACAGACAGACAGACGGACGGAGACAGACGGACGGAGACAGACGGACGACAGACAGACAGACAGACAGACAGACGACAGACGGACGGACTGGACAGACGGAACGGACTGACAGACGACCGACGGACAGACAGACGGACAGACAGACAGACGGGACAGACAGACAGACGGACGGACGGACTGACAGACGGACGGACTGACGACAGACGGCAGGACACGGACAGACGTCCGGACTGAAAGACGGACAGACGGACAGACAGACAGAGAGGACAGACAGACAGACGGACAGACGGACTGACAGGACGGACAGACGACAGACCAGACGGACACTGCATTTGACGCCTGACGTTCCACTCTACTGGACAGACAAGAACGGAACGGACGAACGGACTGTTGTACGTCGGACAGACATGTATAGACGGACTTTTTGACGGATGGACAGACAGAAAGATAGACAGATAGAACAGCATGGAAATAGGAACATTCGGCCCGTCTGTTGTCCATGCTGAAAATGCCTGAGATTTGGCCCATATCGCACTAAACCCTTCCTATACATATATCTACCTCCCTACCTGAGTGTTTGTGAGCAACCGTGAGATATCGGCATTGGTGGAGTGCCCAGGAAGGCCTAGGGTATGACAAGACCACACTGGTTGGCATCGGGGCACACTAGCAGTTTTGCGAAGACCCTCTTTGAGCCTGTGCCCACAGGGTCACTCTATCTGAAGATAGTAGACACAAGGAACTGCAGACGCTGTTATTTAGTGATGCTGACAAATGTTTTTCTTGATAAGTGAACTGGTGCAGCGGGTCAGGCAGCATCTCTGTGTGAGAACATTGATAGGTGGCGTTTCAGATCGGGACCCTTCTTGTTGACGGAGGAGTCCCCCCAAGAAGGAAATCTTCCTGATCTAGGTCAACCCCCTTAAAATTTTGTGGAAGAAAGTACAGGCAGGACAAAGCTATCCAAGGTCTTCGAAAGAGTGCTAGGAGAATACGGGTGGACTTCGGGGGGGGTGTGGGCGGGGGGAGTAATTGATAGGCAGCATTGTTGAAAAAACGGCAAGAGATGAGAGATGAAAATAAGGATTACTCAAGTGCTATGGGGAATAGAAGAGGCTTTCTCTGGTTGGCTGCAGTGACTAGCGGCGTTCCTCAATGAACAGGGTCTCGGGTGCTGGGGCGGGCACTACTACTTCAAGTTGTAGTTAATAATAATTTGGACGAGGGGATACCTGAAGGCATTTTGTGGCTAAGTTTGCGGATGATATGATCCAATAGGTGGAGGGGTCCCCAGGTAGTGTAGAGAAAGACAGCAGGACTCTGCAGAAGGACTTGGGCAGGTTTGGAGAGTGTGCAGGAAGAGAAGTGGCAGATGGAACACCGTATAGCAAACTGTGGAGTCTTGCATTTTTTGGAAGGAAGGAATAAAGGCGTAGACTATTTTTCTAAATGGGGGGGAAGATTCATAAATCACAACTGGCAAGGGACTTGTGAATGTTGGTGCAGGGATTTCCCAAAAGTAAATTTGCAATCATTTGGAATTCATTGCCACCGAGGGCTGTGGAGGCCAAGTCGGCATAGATATTTTTAAGGCAGAGATAGATAGACTCTTGATTACTACTTACGGGTGTCAGGGGTTATGGGGAAGAAAGGCAGGGAATGGGGTTGAGAGTGAAAGATAGATTAACCGTGATTGAAGGACGGAGTAGACTCGATGGGCCAATGTCTACATCTGCTCCTATGACTTATGACACATGAGTTGCAAATTGTGAAGCTAGAGGACGGAATGTAGGTGGAAGGGGAGGGGTGTGGAAAATGTGTGGGTTCAGGTAGTGACACAGGGGGGGGCAAAGAGGGTGCGGAGGTGAGGGTTGGGGTTAGTTACCTAAAACTGGACAATTCAATGATCACGACCGCTGGGCTTTAATCTGCCCAGTGTAATATGAAGTGTTAGTTGTTCCCCCGGTTGTGCGTGTGGCCCACATGCCTCTGACTCTGGCAATGTCGGAGGCCAAGGACAGAAGGGCACCGGGGCAAGTTGGGAGTTAAAATTGTTTGTCAGAGAGGAGACTCAGCAGGCCTTGGCGCGGGGAGTTCCCGAGAGTTAAGACTCAGGAAGTTAAGACCCTCTCCACGGGGACTGGGCCAATTGTGGGGCAGAAGATCACCCTCTCAGCGCCCCCCCTTCTTCTGCCCCCACCCATCATCTGACAGCCGGTTGATTGAGTCATTGACTGGACGGTGAACAGGGCCCGCTTTAGATGAATAGAGGCCCTAGGCTATTCCCAAGTGTGAGGCCCCTCCCAGGCCCCCATGTAACGCCCTCTCAATTAGCCCATTGAAGCCTAGAGGTAATTCCGGCCCTGCCGAAGGCCCCCCCTGCGTTCTCGTATGCCATCATCTTAAGCTGTGAACTTATAGTGATTCAGCCCTGACGGTGAATAAGTTGGTTCATGACAGCTCCTACTGCATCGCTTTCCCACAAACCCCTTAACCAGCCGCGTACATTGAAATACGGACACTCACATCTTTACAAAATTTGCCAAGGGAAAGCACTACACTTCAGGAAGGACTATGTGTCGGAATGAACTGCAGATGCTGGGTTTAGACCGAAAAAAGATAGACAACAAAGCACGAGTAACTCAGCGTTAACGGGCAGCGATCTCTGGAGGGGAAGGAATGGATGACGTTTCGGGTCGAGACCCTTCTTCAGACACCCTCCGGTTGAAGAAGGGTTTCTAGTACCTAAAACATACCCCTTCTTATCTCCAGAAGATGCTGCCTGTCACGCAGAATTACGCAGCTTTTTGTGTGGTCTATCGTCAAAACTCTAGTCAGG
The DNA here is from genome assembly GCF_028641065.1 of Leucoraja erinaceus. NCBI lineage: Eukaryota > Metazoa > Chordata > Chondrichthyes > Rajiformes > Rajidae > Leucoraja > Leucoraja erinaceus. The sequence goes on along the minus strand of NW_026576530.1, from coordinate 3,714 downwards.
AGCGGGAAGCGCTGGTCCACTATACCCCACACCCGATTCAGTGAGTAGGAAATGGCGCAGAGGATATTCACCAGCATGTAACCTGAAGCATGCGGGCTTGAGCTAGAGGGAAAAAACGGTTGGATAGGCTGGGACTCATCTCTCTGGAGTGTAGGAGTCTGAGGGGTGACCTTAATGAGGTGGAAAAGATCATGACGGGCACGGATAAGGTGAACACTCACCCCCCAAAAGTTTCATTTTTGTTCCACAGCGGTAGAGGTTTGCGAAAACTAGAGGGCACAGGTCGTAAGGGGATAGGGGAGAGATTTAATAGGATCAGGGTAACCTTTTCCCCTCAGGTGTAGTCTGTATTCTGGAATGAACTACCAGAGGAATCTATGGAAGTGGGAGACAAATTACCACTTTTAAGCAGCCATTTGCGAAGATATATGGATTGACAGGTTCAGAGAGAAATATGGACCACATGGCGGCCAACTGGGGACTAACCCAGTATGCCAAGTTAGTCGGCATGGACAAAGTGGGCTGAAGGGCCTGTCTCCGTGCTGTACAACTCTATGACTCTACTGAAATGAGACTCTGTGTCCTGCCTTTCCCTGCGGAATCTGCATCGTTCTGTGTCCCTGTGTGAGTATGACGTGTCCCCGTGCCCTGTGTAACCCTGCCCGTCTCTGGTCTACTTGCATCAAAGTGCCCCCGTGTCCCCGTGTACTAGTGTCCCTGTGTCCCCTGTGTGAATGCCCTGTGCCCCTGTGTGTACTGTGTCCCGTGTGCTATGTGTCTCTGTGTCCCTGTGGGCTCTGACTGCATCCCTGTTGTCACCTTGTCTATGACGTCCTGTGTCCTGTGTCCCCGTTCCCCCTGGATCCCTGTGTCCCTGGGTCCCTGTGCCTCTGTCTCTGTGGTCCCTGTGCACCTGTGTCCCCTGTGTCCCGTGCCTCTGTGCCTCTGTCCCTGTGGCCTTGTGCCAGCTGTGTTCCGTGTCAAACTGTGCTCAGTGGTCCCTGTGCCTCTGTGGTCCTCTGTCCCTGTGCCCCTGTGTCTCTGTGTCCCTGTAGCCTCTGTGCCTGTGTCCTGTGTCACCTGCAGGTCACTGTGACCCGGTGTCCCTGATGTCCCTATGCAACTGTGTCCCTGTGTCCCTGTGTCCCTGTGATCGACTGTGGCCAGGGTCCCTGTGTCCCTGCGTTCAGTGTCCCTGTGTCCCCGATTGTTCCGCTGTCCCTGGCCTGTTCTCCCTGTCCTGTGATCCTGTCACTGTGTCCCTGGCGTCCCTGTGAGCTGTAACATTGTGTCCCGCTGTCCTGTTGTCCCTCAGTCACTGTGTTCCCTGTGTCCCAGGAGTCTACTGTGTCCCTGTGTCCCTGTGCATCTCAAGAGCCTGTGTCCCGGATGTCCCGTTGCCCTGTTCACTGTGTCCCGGTGACTCCATGCTGCTCCCTGCCACCTGGGGTCAACCCTGTGTCCCGTGTCCCTGTGTCACTGGTCCCTGTGTCCTGTGCTCCTGTGTCCCTGTGTCTCTGTGTCCTGTGTCCCTGTGTCCCTGTGCCCCTGTTCCCTGTGGTCTCTAGTGTTCCCTGTGTCCCTGTGCCCTGTTGCTTTTTGTTTCTTGAATTATTTGGCCCCTGTGTCCTGTTACCCTTGTCCTCCTCTTTCCCGTGGCCCTGTGTCCCTGTGTTCGGTGTACTGTGCTCTGTGTCCCTGTGTCCCGTGTCTCTGTGTTCCCTTTTTTTGTGCCCAGGTGCTCTGGTCCTGTGTCCCTGCACCTGTTCCTGTGTACCTGTGTCCCCTGTGCTCGCTCTTGTCTGTGCCCCTGTGTCTCTGTGTCCCTGTGTCTCTGTGCCCTGTGTCCCTGTGTCACTGTGTTCCCGTGTCACGTGTTTTTTTTTCCTGGGTCTCTGTATTACTGTCGTCCTTTTTCGGGTCCCTGATGTTTCCCTGTTTGGTGACTGGCGCCCTGTGTACCTGTATCCCTGCGTTTTTCATGTTTTTTTTGTGTCTTCCTTTTTTTTGTTTGTACTTCGGGTCCCTGTGTCTTCCCTCTGAGTCAGTTTGTAGTCTGTGTCCCTGTGTACCTGTGTCCCTGTAGTTACTGTCCTGTGGCCCTGTGTCGTTGATGTCCCGGTGCCTCATGTCACTGTGTCCCTGTGTACTCTGTGTCCCGGTGTCACTGTGCTGGTGTCACTGTGTCCTGGCCCTGTGCCCCCTGTGTCCCTGTGTCCCGTGTCATTGTGGTCTGCCATGCGGTCCCATGCCTGGTCCAGTGTCCCTGTTCACTGTCCTGATGTCCTGTGTCCCTGTGTCACTGGTGTGTCCACTGCTGTGTCCGTGTCCATGTGTCACTGTGTCCTGCCTATCCCTGCGTCCCTGTGTCGCTGTGTCTCCGTCCCTGTGTCTGACCGTGTCCCTGTGTCATGTATCGCGTGTCATCCGGGTCCCTGTATCACTTGGGGTGATCCTTTTTCCTGTTGTCTTCTTTTTTTGCGACTGTGTCTTTGGTATCTTGTGCCCTCGGTCTTTTTTGTCCCGGTGTCCCTGTGTTGTACTGTGTCTCTTGTGTCTCTGTGTTTGTTGTTCAGTGTATCCCTGTCCATGTGTCTGTTTGTCTCTGTAGGTCCTTCTGTCCTGTGTCCCTGTGTCTTGTCCCTGTTCACCTGTGTCCCTGGTCCCTGTTGCCCTGTGTCTCGAGTCCCTGTTGTCTATTGTTGTTGCCTGTTGTCTCTGTGTCCCTGTCCCTTTGTCCCGTGGTCGTGTGTCCTGCTCTGTGCCAGTGTGCCCCTGTTGCCTGTGTCTCTGTGCCTGGTGTCTCTTTTCGTGCCTGTGTCTCTGTGTCACTGTGTCTGGGCTCTGTGTCTCCTGTGCCGTGTCCTGCTGCCTGTTCTGTGTCTGTGTGTCTCGTGTCTCTGTGTCCTGTGTCTCATGCCTGTGGTCTCTGTTGTCCCTGTGTCCCTGACTTTATTCCGTGACCTGTGTCTATGTCTGTGGCTATGTCTGTGGTAGTGTCCTTGATCCATGATGTCTCTGTGTCGCCGGGTCTCTGGTATCTGGTCTCTGTGTCCCGGTGTATGTGTGTCCCTTGTGTCTCCTGTGTCCGAGTCCTGGGTCTCTGTGGCTTGTTTGCTTGTCCCTGTGTCTCTTTTGTGTTCCCGTTGCTTGTGTCTCTGTGTCACTGTGTCTCTTGTCTCCGTGCCTGTTGTCTCTGTGTCCCTGTGTCTCTGTGTTATGTGTCTCCATGCCTGTGTCTCTCTGTGCTCTGTGTCCATGTGTCTCAATGGGGTGGGCCCACTGTCGTCCCTGTGTCCCTGTGGTCCCTGTGCCTGTGCCCTTGTCCCTGTGTCCCTGTGGTCACGTGATGTCCGGTGTCTCCATGCCGGTGCTCTGGTCTCAGTGGCCTGTGTCTATGGTCTCCAGTGCCGTGTCTCTGTGCTCGGTCTCTGGTCCCTGTATGCTCAATGTTGTTCGGGTCACCGGGTCCATGTTTCTCTGTGCACCTGGCCCCTGTGTCCCTGTGTTCATGTGGCCTTGTGTGCTCTGGGCCCCTGGCCTGTGCCCCTGTGCCTCCTGGACCCTGTGCCCTGGTGCCCGTGTCCCTGTTTGGGTCCCTGTATCCCTGTTTATCTGTGGTCGGTGTCCCGGGTCCTTGTGTCTCGGGTGCCCCTGTGTCATGTGTCTCCAGCACGTGTTCTGGGGGTCTCTCAGTGCAGTGTCTCTGTGTCT